>NC_056733.1:600619269-600669269 GCF_019279795.1 Protopterus annectens
CACAGATGACTTCAAACTAGGAGCCATAGTCAAGTCCCCAAACAATGAGGACATCTTACAGAAGGGCCTCGCTGAGGCAGATGCCTGGTGTCAGAGCCATGGCCTCAAGCTCAATGCCAAAAAGTGCAGTGCCATCCCCTTTGGTAAAAACTCTGTACCCATGAACTACCACATAGGCAGCATGTTAGGGACCTTAGGGATAGGGAGCAGGTAAGGTGAGTGTGCGATAGGGATCTTAGGGTTAGGGAGCGGCTAAGGTGAGTGTGCGATAGTTAGGGACCTTAGGGTTTGGGAGCAGGTAAGGTGAGTGTGCAATAGTTAGGGACCTTAGGGTTAGGGAGCAGGTAAGGTGAGTGTGCGATAGGGATCTTAGGGTTAGGGAGCGGGTAAGGTGAGTGTGCGATAGTTAGGGACCTTAGGGTTTGGGAGCAGGTAAGGTGAGTGTGCAATAGTTAGGGACCTTAGGGTTAGGGAGCAGGTAAGGTGAGTGTGTGATAGTTAGGGACCTTAGGGTTAGGGAGCGGGTAAGGTGAGTGTGCATTAGTTAGGGACCTTAGGGAGCAGGTAAGGTGAGTGTGTGTTAGTTAGGGACCTTAGGGTTAGGGTTGGGTTAAGGTAAGTGGATAACTAGTAGTCTATGTATGGTTTAGTGTAGGGTTCTGTGAAGTGTGTATGTGTGGATTATGTATTTTGGTGTGCTTGTGCTGTATGTGTGTGCTTTCTCAGAACAGAGAATTTTTTTCCCTTGGAAGAAATTCGCTGTTCTGAATATTTGAGTATATCACATTTCGAGATTCCAACGTCGAGCTTATAGTGTTCAATATTTTGGAATTTTGATAATGTGATATAGACCCATGGATTACTGGCTTCAAACAGATGCCATACGCAGAACGCCTCAAAAACTCCAGCTCTACTCTGTCACTTATCGCCTACTCAGACACGACCTCTGCCTAACATACAAAACCATGTCAAATCCAGATCTGTTGGACATGCTACACTTAAAGAAACCCCAATCCCTCCAGGCCATATGCTCCAGGGACCTAAAACTTGCCATCACAGTAAACATCACATTCTGGAGGGATAGATTCCTGTCCCAGAGACTTCCCATGCTCTGGAACAGATTGCCCATTCATGTCAAGCAAAGCTCCTCATTAGCCCTCTTTAGGAAAAATCTCGACAATTGGATGGGAAATAGGAAATTCACCGCGGGGATCACTTCTGTGACTCCGCTAGACTGGAGTGCAAGAAAATAACTTTCTTGGGTGGCAAAAGCCAGGGAACTTTTTAAGCTTATATAGGCCCCAGGGCCGATAGCCTAGTACCTACCTATGAACCTATGAGCCTATAATTTCTTATATGGCAATGCTTTTATGCAAAGTAATTATGACATGTGATTACATTTTCCTTACATAATATACATATATATATATATATATATATATATATATATATATATATATATATATATATATATATATATATATATATATATATATATATATATATATATATATATATATATATATATATATATATATACATATATATATATATATATATATATATATATATATATATATATATATATATATATATATATATATATATATCTTCTGGCACGAGGGAATAGGACAACATTCTGTATGTTGTTGACTTAGTACAGTAATTACAAGAACACATATCCCTTGTATGCCTTCATATACCAACATATCTCACAATTGTAGTGACAGTTCCACTGTGGTGAAATCATACTGTACAATATAATTTATTTGCTGTTATGAAATGCTCATGCGTTCAACATCTGCATTCTGTGCCTGTTAGCATTGTGTGGACCAGTTACAGTTTCGGATGTAATGCATGAATGGCGTCCACCACAGTTATAATGTGAACAAGTGACAGATGCGTTCAGCTCCCCTTTTATCTGACAAATAAAATAAATAAATAAGCAAATCTCAAGGAGATTGTTTACAACACTTACATGAGATGTAATAAGTTAGCATAGCTGGAGTGTCACAGTGGTGTTAAGACATTTAACTTTGTCAAGAGTTAGGCAGTGGTGTTCATTATTTGGGAGCTAGAATTAACTGGTAGATTTTATTGGAGATGGTTTGTAAGGCAGTAGTATTTTTCTTTTAGGCTACAACTATAATGGATGCTCTTTATTCAAGTTGAGATAAGAGTATGTCTATGGCAGCTTTGACTGGCTTGGACAGAAGAGGCAATAGTTTGTTCACCTAGAACAGTAGTGTATTAATCTGTTTGTATGTGTTTTGAATGCGTAGTTGATAGCTAAGAGATTATTCTAGCTAAATGCTAAAGTATTTGCAGGACATGGTACTTTCTATAGTGACAATGCTAACATCTTTAATAGCAAGGAAGCTGGGTACTTTGGCTATTTTTGGGTTGGTTAAGAAAGCTTTTTTTTTGTTTTTGAGAGATTGAGTATAAGTTTCTGGCCTATTAGCTACTGGTTTAGAGTTTGGAGATAATCTTGGAACTCAGTTTGTATAAGAGGGTGGGATTTGTTTGATCTGTAGATGACCATGGCATCTGCACAAAAAATTTGAGGTATCTGATGATGATCAAATGGGAGTTTGTTGATAAATATGGAAAACAGCAGTGGAGCTAAAGTGGAACCTTGGGGGACTCCTTTCATAAGACGATCTGTTTCAGAGGTGGTGGTGCCTACTTTTACCTTGAAGGATATATTTGTGAGGAAGTCTATAAAACAAGGTTTTGCATAATCACTTAAACCTTGGCTGTAGATGAATGCCTATTCATTTTCCTATATTTGTATCGCCTTTCTTAATGCACACATTCAATTCAGTTATTTGTAACAGCCTCCATTGCAATTCAATGTGCAGTCAATACAGAGGTCTTTAGAGATCCTAGTATAATAGATGAATCTATAGTGAATCTGGTAACATCTGTCTGTAAGACAAATGTGTAGGATAGGTAGTGGCTTACACACAGACAATAGTTCCTGCACACTCAGAGGGCCATCTTTTTCAAGCCTTGTCTTACAAGGTAGGGCATTCATACCCCCAGTGTTAGGAATGTGCGGTAAGCCCTTTAAGGATGTTCTTCATGACATGAACTATAGTCGTTATTCTGTGGCATCTGTGATTGTTATCCATCTCTCTGATATCTGTAATGGCATGTGTTCAAAACTGACATAATGAGAATGCTTATTATGTCATTCATTGCTTACAGGCATTACCTGTTACCAAGATAATTATGTTCTATGCTGCATGTCTTAATCTGGACATTTATTTATTACTGCAAATGTTTTTGTCACACTGTACAGATTATTGGCAGATGAGGGATTCCATAAACATGCATGGTGCCAGACTATCTGAAACTGTAACTGGTCATCTGTTGCAACACTTTCTTGTACGTTGCTGCTGCTGAATTGCTGTTATGTTACTGCTCCCTGTAATTCCATGTGCGCATGCACAGTATAATGATGTCTGAGATGCTTACAAATCAGCAATGGAAAACATAAAATTGTGACATCATCTAATCTGTGTTGTCATTTGTCACTTATGTATGCTGTGTGTTATGAGATTACCATTTAGCATTTACGTGACTATACAGCACTTGCTTGTCAGTAACATATTTGTAGGTGATAAACCCCTTTCCTATGGGTACCACTGACATTTCTTTGCAAAAACATATCTGTTTCTGATGCACATGACATTACAGCTATAAGGTCCTTTTTTCTGGTGTATACATGCTGAGGTGGAAAATACAGCAGTGGTGGTGGCTTGCATACATACTTTCCCTGTATCTACATCTCATGTGCAATAATTGAAGTCTATACTTCCATCCCATAATGTATCTTCTGAACTTGCTGTTATCTCATCTCAGTATTTTATTAACGTGTATCTCATTTTCACTCCCCTTTGTTACACTGCAGCTTTATATCCCTATCTCATCCTTTGTTGGCATTTCTGTTTTTATTTATGTATGTAACTCTGGTATTGTCATTTACATTAGTTATTATTACATCAGTATTACAGGATTTATATCAGAAATGCTTCTTTGCTACTTCTGCAAATTTGCCTGCAGTATACAAGTACACTTTATCCATTTCCTATTCCACAGTAATTAATGATGTAGTATAAAACAAGTATTATTTATGTACAATTCCCTCATTTCACTTCCTTTCCTTCAGTATTCTTTCATAGGTTCATTGATGTACAGTCGGCTAATGATCACTGGGGCTTTTATAAGTCTAGTCATGCAACCTAAATTATTCTGACTTAGAGATTATTTTAAAGCATGTTATGTTAGTTATGGCATGATTTACTGGCTGCCTCTGTCCATCAGAGACATAGGTGCCAGACCAGGTGTGAATTCCCAGTTTCCCATCCACTGGTTCAGGTTGTGATTGAATAGAGTTAAAGAAGTGTGTCTGCTTCACATGGATGGGAAGCCTGTTCCGGAGAATGGGAAATTCTCTGAGATAGGTACCTGTCCCTCCAATATGTCCTATTGAAGTCACAAGCAAAGTTTAAATCCTTAGATCTAATAGTGCTATTGCTGTTTATTTTATGGATGTGCAAGAGATCCATCAGAGCAAGATCCAGGGACGTCTTGTATACCAGGCATAAATCATATCTCGCCAGTTTGTAGGAAACAGAATACAGAGATACAACTTTGAGGTGATATGCATAGGACCTGCATAGGACATTGCGTTTACACCTTGTGTTCTTTTTGTGAAAAACCTCTATGAGTATAATATTTACTGTCTTTCTTGCACTGTAGTTGCCCTTAATATTTCTAGGCTACAGTGCAAGATCATATCTGTATATGCAAGCTGTTTTACATTCTTTCTCATGCTTGCAATCGTCTTTCCATGACCATGAACACTATTGTTGGCCAAGAAAAGGTGCTTGCCAATGAGTAGACATGATGAGTAGCATGCATATTCTATTAGCGGTGCTGCGCTAACTCACTTCTATTGTGTAGGCTTGCCATGGTGCCTACATGATTGTTAATGAATCAAAGGGAATGAGTTTGGAACTTTGCAGCTTAGTTTGTCCTGTTACTGACTTTGATGTTATGGCCACTAAAAGTAAATTCTTTTTAATGAAAATTGGAACTGGTGGTGTAAACAGCCATCCATATTTGTTTTGCAGCATAATTAAAATGAGGACTAAAGTGCGGTTTCTTTTTAAGCATCATTGTGTTTTTTTGAGGCTGTGTAGTCTAGCGAAGACCTTCCAGGCTGGCCCCACCGAATCTCAGGCAAACAGATTTTACAAACATATGACTATTGTGTCAGTCCATATGCAGCTGCAGTGTAATGCAAATACCTACAGGGCTGTATTCCCATTCCCAAATATCCTCTAAATTAAGTAAAAAATTCTTTATTTTGGACCATGTTGTCACTGGATGCATCTGAATGGGTGACCTAAAAATAGATAGGGTTAGGAGCATCTTTCAGTAGGTCATACTGGTAAAATATAGCTAAAACATAGATTATGTATTACTGTGCATACAAAGATGAATAAATTTAAACACATTTCAGATAATGTTGCTCTGTTATGTTTTCTTTTCATTTATTCATTCAAATATTTTTTCTGATGCCTACTTTTTTCTTTTCAGTGTAATGTGGGTGCTGCAGGGAGTCAATCCAATCATTCATTTAGAATTCTGGAGCCAGTCCTGACACCCAACTGGAGGTAAAGCAGAAAACCATTTCTGGACAGGTCACTAATCCACTTCACTGTTAATGTAAAATTTATCTCACAATTATAACATCTCTTCTGCCATTGTCTTAAGCTTTCTATGAAGATCATATTTCCTGAGTATTTATTTCTCATACATACAATTCCTTAAGAATTTTCACTTAAAACTGAGATTTCCATCCTGTGATACATTCTGACAAAAGATAACCTTTACATAAGTCTTTTTTGGTCACTCTTGAGACATTATTACACCAGCCTTGTTTCCAGTGTTCCACATCCACTCTGCATCTATCAGCTTGACTCTGACCCACCCCCAGACCTACTCTGATATTGCTTAGGCCAGTCATGAATAAGGGAATCCTGGGGCCTTAGCCATCTCTGCTTCCATCCTGGGGGGAGTTGTTAATTGTCTTACCCATTCCCTGCTCTGCCTGCCACACTCAGTCTTGCTCAAGGGCAACTCCCTTCACTGAACCTTCTTTATGTGAGCATAATTGACAAATGCCCTTCCACATAGACTGGGCACACCCATCCATCTCTGCTACTCTGTCAGTCCCCCAAGCTGCTAATCAAACCTGAGTCAACTGTGCTACAGGTAGGGCTTTCCCCCTCTAAGGTACTGTAATGGCTTAACCTTTACATAAGTCTTGAGACCAGAGGTAAGCAATACCAATTCTGCATCTATTATCTGTCTACCTACTTCTTCATACATTCCATTCAGGACCTAAAATATCACTAGCAGTGAAATTACCTAACCGTGCATTATACCATCCATAGGCATGATTCATAAGCATACAAAAATACCTTATATTACCTAGATCCTATATAGTTAGGCCAGCCTAATTAAGCAGTAAGTTTCACTTAAGTTGTTATTGTTTGGGTTGCATATAGAAGATAGAGTTGATTTATCCCATGATCATGACATTGATTTGTTTTATGTTAAATCTGTTCTGTAAAAATTAAAGTACTGCTCCTAAATTTGTGTTTGTTGTCTGTTTTGTTTTTCCTATTTTTATTTGCTTTTCATAACAAGGCCACGGGTGTAAATAGGCATCCAGTCCACTTACCTGTGAAAAATAAATAAATATTCTCTAACAATGTATATGCTGGCCTCATTGTCTTCTCTGTGCTGAAAAGGCCAAGCAATAATTTATGTAGCCTTGTAAAAAGGCAACAGTTTTGTTTCTGAGGTTGCATAAACCCTTAATGTGTATTACAGCTTCTCTGTTGTCTGCTATGTGAGTCTCTAGAATTTGTAGTAGCACATCTTAGCAGCATGACTCAAAGGAAAATAAATCCATTGCAGTGCACTGTACTTAAGTGAATCATAAATAATCCCAATATTTTTCCTTCAGGGCCCCTGAACATAAATGAAAATCTACTATTAAAATCTAAGTTATGCTACAATAAGTCTGAGTCGTTCAACTTCCTAGGAGATGATAAAGTTCAAATGCAGCCTTTGTGCAATGAATCCCACTATTGCAATTATGCAGAAAGTCATGCTGTGCTCCCAGAAACAGTGAATCCTATATGCATATGCAGTGCTGGGCAATACTAGAGATTTATGAAATTTCATTAACACTGAATGTCTGGTTCTGTAGTGCAGTATAAATTCCAGATCGTCAGCCCTTAACAGTACATGGCGAGCATGAAACCTTTTCTTTTCGCTGTATAAAATAGGATATATGCATTTCTTGATAAAGACCAGCAATCTTAATATATACAACAAGGCATAGCTTCTTATTGCTGGAAAATGAAAGAAGTTAGAACTGAAATACTTTCTTTTTAAATATTCTATACTTCCTCTAGGCCGATTATCACTGTTCATTGATCCATACTGACAACTGGAAGAAGTGTGTATTTTTGAAAATATTCAAACAGCTGGTGTTTGCAGCTTAGTCTGCTTAAGCATTGAATGCGTTTGGAAATCCAGTTGCAATTCCCAGCCTATTCATCACTGAAGATAATGTTCCTTCAAGGTGCAGCAATGTCACTCATGGGATGCCAGTAAAAAAGTGCTTTTATCATGAGAAGTAGCATTTCAGGGAAACACTTTTGCAGAGAATATTTATTTATTTATATTTGTTTACCAGGGTAGTGCACATATGAATATTGAACAATTTCAGGCTCAGCCAGGGTGAAATACAAAACATCATCATACAGTATCAAACAGATAATTTTTGATAACTTTATTTTAAGCCACGTGTACTTTATCCGTCAGTGAATACAGAAACGTAAAACACAGTTTGCCCTGTAATTAAGCTTACTTTAGAAATAACTTATCATTCCTTCTTACTAGTAAGGTATGGATATTCCATCCTTTTTAAAAAAAACTATCTTGGCTAGCAGTGAGATCTATTGCTGAAGCTTACCAGAGGCAATAATGTTGCAGTGCTGAATAGTTATGCATTATGTATATGTACTTCACTTTATGCCATAAAGGGTAGTGCTTACAGGCAGAACTGCTAGGCACCAGTAAACTGATTTCTTTTATGTAAATAAAAGACTAAGCATATAATGAGAGAATACAACCTGGCAGAACTAGGCCTTTCAGCCATACATCGATCACTCAGGCATAAACGAATGATGGTTTAATTAATTAATTAATTAATTAATTAATTAATTAATTAATTAATGATGGCTCAAGCTCAATGCCAAGAAATGTATAGTTATCCCCTTTGGGAAAAACCATGTACCCATGAATTACCACATAAGTGGCAGTACACTAAACGCATAAAGTATGATAAGGGACTTAGGGACACAGGCGGACAGTGATCTCACCTTCGATAACCACATTGCCACAACAGGCAGGAAATACTTCTATGTGGCACACCTTATCACATAGGGTTTTTCATCCAGAAAAAAGGAGGTCATTGTCCAACTGCACTCATCCCTCATTAGACCCATTATAGAGTACAACGCCCCCTTTGGTATGTACCTTACAAGACATCTGCAACAACTGGAAAGGCCACAGAAATACCTCACTAAAAGAATCACATGTCTAAAGTAGATGCCCTATGCTGACCGTCTAAAAAAACTCCAGCTATACTCTGTCACATATCGTCTACTCAGAGGTGATTTCTGCTGGTAAGATACAAGGCCATGTCAAACCCAGAGCTGTTGGACATGCTACACTTAAATAAATCCCAATCCCTCAGAGCCACACGCTCCTGGGATCTAAACCTGGACATCACAATGAACAAAACATGCTGAAGGGATAGGTTCCTGACCCAGAGACCCCCCAGACTCTGGAATAGACTGCCCATACATGTCAAGCTGAGTGCCTCTTTGGCCCTCTTCAAAAGGAACATTGACAACTGGATGGGAGATAGTAAATTCACCCCGGGGATCACGTCAGTCGCCCTGCTAGACAGGGTACTAGGGAAGGAAATATTCTGGGAAGAAATATCCAGGGAATTGTTATGACTAGGCTTGTATAGGCCCCAGGGCCGATAGCCTAGTACCAGCCTATGAACCTATGGTGATTTTGTACTAGGTCCATTAACACTATGCATTCAGAATAAATTAAGGTGCAACCAGAGATGGGCTAATGATGATAGAGACCATGAGACTAAGAAGTATGTGTATGTGTGTGTGTGTGTGTATGTGGAGCTTACACGTATTATCAGTCTTCATCTCTCTGACTTTTTTATCATGATATTTTAATTACTTTGTGTTCTACTATTATAACTAGTAGCTTATTGTCCTGTTTTTTTCTTTTTAACTATGCTCGTGATTGAATATTATACCAAAGCCACTTGACTATCTTTAAGCAGGAAAGCATGATAAGAGGATATTATAGTGGGATTATAACCCACTTTGTTTAATTCAGAACACGACATACAGATGAAGTCTTCAATCCTCATAAAAATATAATTTTCCCATGACAATGCAGCAGATGGAGAGATAATTCTCCTGTAACAACATACCAAATGGGATGCCTTACTTCAAATAAAAAAATAGTATTTTTGATAACTATTATACATCTTCTAAATTTCCCTCTCCTAGATAACATAGATATTGTTTTCTGTTAATAATCACTACATGTCTAGCAGTCTTCATACTAATTTTTTTACATAGAAAGTATATGCATGTGTCCCATATCGGAACATCTCTGAATGCTTGACCACAAAAATGATAAGTAGTATAGCTGAGTGAACAGGATATTAAATAGATAAGCATTTGAAATGTTGGGCCCTGCTACAGCGAGTCCTGAAATATGGAGGCTGAATGGTCAAAAGAACGGACTTAATATACTAAGTCTGAGATGCCATCTCTCAGAATATTTACTTTATTCTGAGGTATGTTGATCTTGTAGTTAGTATATATAAGTTTGAAGAGTGTGGAGGTACATGGGGGCTTACCCTCCCTGCAAAAATCAGTTTTAAGGAGAAGAGCAATCTTCGAAATTCGTTCTTCTGTGCTTTTGATCTTTTTTTTCAGGTTGATGAAATCTGGCATTTTGAGAGCTGACATTTCAATAGGGAGCCTACTAAATAATTTCTTCCTGGTGAATCCCTTTAATCTCATTAAAATTAGCTTTACATAATTACAGAGTACCGGGATTATCTTTCACAGAGGCCTGAGTACAATTCATGTAATGCTGATTTCATGTTTCAAAACCTGGAACACATTAACAGTATGAAAATGAAATGCTAAGGATGTGATAGTCGAGACATGTGTGTCTTTGCAGTCACTGATGACACTGTTTACATAGAAATAAGATGCTTATCTTAAAATGCTTGCTTTATGTTTCCCTGTACTACCCATCTAGATATGTATATCATGTTAAAATTAAAACAGAAGTGAGGACGCTGTATTTATGTTAATTTTCTTTTGAGAATCGGGTGGTCTGGGGCATTGTGATATCAAATATTTTTCATAGGTTCATAGGTTGGTACTAGGCTATCAGCCCTAGAGCTATGCAAGCCTAGCCAAACAATTCCCCGGATATTTCTTCCCACAATATTTACTTTCCTGGACCCCTGTCTAGAAGGGCAACTGACGTGATCCCCGGGGTGAATTTCATATCTCTCATCCAATCGTCAAGGTTCCTTTTGAATATGGCCAAGGAGGTGCTCTGCTTGACATGTATGGGCAGTCTATACCAGAGTATGGGGAGTCTCTGGGTCAGGAACCTATCCCTTCAGCATGTTTTGCTCATTGTGATGACAAGGTTTAGATCCCTGGAATGTATGGCTCTGAGGGATTGGGATTTATTTAAGTGGAGCATGTCCAACAGCTCAGGGTTTGACATGGCCTTGTATGTTAAGCAGAGATCACCTCTGAGTAGACGATATGCGACAGAGTATAGCTGGAGTTTTTTTTTAGATGGTCAGCATATGGCATCTGCTTTAGGCCTGTGATTCTTTTGGTGAAGTATTTCTGCGGCCTTTCCAGCTGTTGCAGATGTCTTGTGAGGTACATACCAAACGGGGCATTGTACTCTATAATGGGTCTAACGAGAGAGAGTACAGTGGGACAATGACCTCCTTTTTTCTGGATGAAAAGCCCTTAGTGATGAGATGTGCCACATAGAAGGATTTCTGACTGTTGTGGCGATGTGGTTATCGATGGTGAGACCACTGTCCACCTGTGTCCCTAAAGTCTCTCATCACACTTTCGGTGTTTAGTGTACTGCCACCTATGTGGTAATTCATGGGTACATGGTTTTTCCCAAAGGGGATAACTATGGATTTCTTGGCATTAAGCTTGAGCCCATGGCTCTGGCATCAAGCATCTGTTTCTGTAAGGCCCTTTTGTAGAATATTTACATCATTTGGGGATTCAGTAATGGCTCCCAGTTTGCAGATATCTGCAAACTTTGTTAGTCAGAGTCCCTTAGTGTTGGCCTGTACTTCAGAGAAGTAGATGCTAAAGAAGAGCTGTACCAGGACTGAATCCTGAGGTACTCCACTTGTCACGTGTCTGGAGCTGGATTTGGAGTCGGCTACTTTAACAGTCTGGGTTCTGTCAGTAAGCCAGTTGGCAATCCATCGAGTGATGTAGGGATTTATGCCCAGCTTAGTAATTTTATCTATGATTCCAGAGTGGGGAATAGTGCTGAAGGCCTTGGCGAGGTCCAGATAGGCTGTGTGGACCACCTTACCCTCATCCACAGCTCTGGAGACTGATTCAAAGAAGTCAGTCAGGTTCAGGAGACAAGATCGGCCCTTCACAAACCCGGACTGGGTGGGGTCCAGTGTTTGAAGGTTGCTAATGTCTTTGTTTATAAGTTCCATGATAATGCATTCCATGCCCTTGCAGATTAGGCTTGTCAGACTGATGGGACGGTAGTTCCTAGGATCCAAGGTGGATCCCCCCTTGTGGAGTGGGATAACTGTAGCTGTGTTTCACTCAATGGGCACGAAGCCCAAGGTGAGGCCATGATTAAACATGACACTTAGGTGAGGTGCCAGTTCATTTTGTAGTTCATGTAGTACACAGCCCGGGATGTCATCTGGTACCATGGATGCTATATTCTTAGCTCTGGAGAGTGCGGTTTCTACCTGTGTGGCCATGATTACCTGGAATTTGTCAATCTTTTGGTATTGAGATGGGCCCTTTAGGGGGTGAGAGGCGTGGTGACGTTGGCACTAAATCGATCTACCAGAATATTAGCAATATCCTTGGGATCAGATTACAATTTTTTTGAGGCAGTATGTGAGATCCAAGTTCCAGAAAAGCACAGAATTATTATACGGTAGCTATAAGGTACCTTAAAATGATCTAACTAATTTTTCTCTTTTTTTGCAACACAGACTTGGTTACATAATTAGTCTACTAAAGGCCTATTGAGGGAACCATACAAGAATCATGGTACATGATGCATAATACTAAGTGATCATGGTAAAAATCAGCAGCTCTCTCTCTTTTCCTTCCTACCCTCCTACATGCCTCAACAATATTCACAAATCTCAACTCTTCTACCAAACACAAACAAGAAAGCAGCTACAAAAAAAAATAGCAAATATAACTGCAGCCTTTCAAACCGATCCCATCACTGCATGGCTGTCAATACCCTCAGCTGGCTTGAACTTCCTGAACACATCACCCTCTCACAGCTGCTCACAGCACACAAAAGACTTCACCATCCACTTAATACACCCCCACTGTCAAATCTCATACAATGGCATGTATCAAACAGAACCCTAAGATCCTCATAACTGAAACTAACGTTTGGTAATAAATCTAATAATTATTATGGCGACTCACTATTCTCTGTCACAATCATCAAGGCATGGAACAAACTTCCAAACCACATCAGGGGTAATAAATAACCTGCAACAATTCAAATCCACCCTAAGATATCTCCTGGTAACTAATAAACTATGCAGTTGTACCACATCTACAGTTTGAAGTATGCAATCCTAACTCTATCCAGTATGGGTACTAAATAAGTTATTAATATAGCATTTTTGATTCTACTCACAATATCTTGAAAACAAGTATTTCCTTAATCTGAAATACTTTGTAAATAATGCTTCTTGTCTTTTTGCTTTGAAATACTTTGTTTTATTTTTTATTTGTTTATTCATTTTTATTTAACATTTGTTGACCGGGAATGTCCGACTAGGTTCCACAGAGCCTGTTTTCAGCAGAGGCCTGGGGAGAAATTCTCCAGATGCATGTCTTTGGAATGTGGGAGGAAACTGGAGTACCCGGAGGCAACCCACGCGAACACAGGGAGAACATGCAAACTCCACACAGAAGGCACCCCAGCCGAGAATTGAACTGGAGAACCTCTTGCTGTGAGGTGACAATGTTAACCACTGCACCACTGTGCCGCCCATAATGTTTGTTCCCTGTTTGCTTTGAAATACTTTATAAGTAATATTTGTTGACCACTTGTCTTCTGAAATGCCAAAAATGTATTTCTATCCTTGTCTTGGAGCTTTTCTCCCTGGGCCTCTGCTGAAAGTGGGCATTTCAGTTCCTGGATGGACTGTACTGGTAAACAAAAGCAAATAAATAAATAAATAAATACATCTTCTCTACCTACAACATAATGGTGCATAACTGTTTATTTAAACAGTTACTTTCAAGTATGTATTCACAATATTTACATCAATTCAACTATTCTGATGAGAACCGCCACTCAATATTACCCTCTTTTTCCAAATATCTGTAACTATCTATCTATCTATATATATAGGTATACATTCATTTGTCCAAAACACATTTCAACAGTCGTATGGTTGTGCGACTTTAAATGTCGAATTACAACACTCGGAACATACCAAGATTTCAAAAATGGTAATCTCGATAACGAGATTCAACCATTTTTGAAATTGAAAAAGTTACATACTGCCCCCCCACACACCTCCTACTCTAATATACAAATTCTGAGATCACACTACAGTGAGGGAAAGGATTCATTTTCCGATCCCCACTATAGTGCGATCTATACCCAAAATGCTGACGTCAAATGAGCGAATGCCAATGTGCATTCACTCATTTGAAAGTTGCACCTTTTTTTTGTAATTTTGGAGTTCTGGAGGTTGTACTTTCGCACTTTGGCGAATCGTACAACCTCCATGCAAACAAATGAATGTGTACATATATATATATATATATATATATATATATATATATATACACACACACACACACACACACACACACACACACACACACACACACACACACACACATATATATATATATAATATATATATATAATATATATTTATATATAAATAGAGCGACTATACTCTGTTCATGTGCAATTTAATTGACAGATATTGTGTGTGCATGTTTAATTAAGTGGATGATTGTGTGTATGTTATGGTTGGTGAAGGTAAGTGTATGATTGCTTGATTTAGTGTAGAGTAAAGACTATGGGAGATGATAGATGTGTGAGTGAGGTGAATCTTTGTGTGTTTCTGATAAGGTTGAGAGTAAGGGATAAGTAAGGAGATAGATCTACCCTGGGATTCAATAATGCTAAAATCCAGTGTACCAATAGTGCAGCCACTCCTGCACGGAATATGGCCACCAAGTGATCCAGTAAACAAGCCTAGGGATGTGCATGAGCCTGCTAACACTATTCTGACAGGTTAATGACCTTATTTGTGAGTGAAAATCATGCAAATGAGGTCAATTAGTGATCCAGTAAGCAGGCAGGCATCCGTGGAAGAATAATGTAGCTTGCAGAAATGTATTCAGCTACTAGCTAAAATCAAAACAGAGCTATGACAGCTCAAAATAATGCATGTATTATAATCCTTGGGCATGCCAATGGCCAAATATATGGCCATTGGCATAGAAAAGTGTTGCAAAATTATAAAAATCAAAGTTTATTTTTGTTGGCGATCTCGGCCGTTTAAGCATAGGGCAGCGGGGTGCAAATGGGATCGTGCCAAAAATAAAAAAAAATGCGAAAAGGCAATTTTCAGTGAAATCTGCATTTTACCATTATAGTCTATGGCATGCAGAATCAAAACAATAGGAGGGAACAATGGTTGTTAAGGGGAAAGACTCTGGTGTAGTGCTGTAACTAGGGACTAAGGCAGTGGGGTATGCTAATGAGGGAAATTTACTGAACCACAAAAAGGAGACAAGTGCCAAACTGCACCTAACTGTGTAGGCGATATAAGGCAGTGGGGTAAGCAGGAGAAGAAGCTGACATGAAAAGGGTGTGTATTATGCTTGGTGTAAGCACATTGGAGCTTCATGGCTCCCAGATGAGCTTAGCTAAGCACAGATAAGCAAGGGGGTGTGTCTCAGGCTGTATTGATTTATTCCTTGAAATGTAGAGTGTGTTCGTGTCCAGGGGAGGGCCATTTCTGCTTCATGGTATTTACTTTATCTAAATAGGTTTGCACAGTGGGCACCAGGTCTAAAACAAAACAAACGAAACACCCGGAAATAACAGGACTGTTTACATTTGGGCAATAGGTTTGCGTGGCACACCTCGAGGCTTAAAAGGGGTGGAAATGGGAAGAGAAAAAAGAAAACAAAGGCTAATAGCTGAATAAAAGCAATCAAGTGCTAATAAAATAGCAAGCAGGTGGAATGTATCATAGCCAGCCAAACATACAGGCAGCATCTGCAGCACAACAGTATAAACTGTGGAAACATCTTTCAGTCTGGTTTTCCCACAAACCTTGCACCATTGATGTACAAATGCAGGGGAATTTTAACCAAAAAAATGTTAGGGGCTGCCGTTGCTTTGATCTAGCAGCATGTGCTAGAGGCTGAGGGCAGTGAGGAGGATAATGCTGACAATCACCCTAGACTGAGGAGGAGGAGAAGAGTGTTCAGACCCAGGATAACCTCCCAGGGGCTACATGATCTGGAGATAGTAGAGCACTACAGGATGGACAGAGACATACTTCAGCAAATCATCAAGCTGTGCCAGCCTCAACTCAGACCCAGAGCCAACAGAGGGGAACCCATCCCAGTGGATACCAAGGTTCATAGGTTCATAGGTAGGTACTAGGCTATTGGCCCAAGGGCCTAAGTAAGCCTAGCCAACAAGGTTCACTGGCTTATGCCACCCAGAAAGTTATTTTCCTCTGCCCCTGTTGGGCAGAGCCACAGAAGTGATCCCTGGGGTATGTGTAGCCTTAAGAATACTAGCTACAGGTGCTTTCCAAAGACCTACTGGGGACATGAGGGGGGGGTCTCACAGGCATCTGCATCCAGGGTACTCCAGCAGTTCTTGCATGCCATGCTACCACATGCTAGTGAGCACATTTGCCTCCCCAACACCCGTGAGGAGAAGACCAGCATTATGCTTCTCTTCCACCTTGTAGCAGAATACCCTGAGGTATTGGGTGCGATAGACTGCATGCACATCTGCATCAAAACACCACCTGGTGAACAGGGTAGGGTCTACATAAACCGCAAGGGATTCCCCTCCATCAACTTTCAGGTCATGAGCAATGCCCTGGGCATTATCATGAATGTGTGTGCGGGCAGCCCTGGAGGCTATCACCACTCCCACATCTGGCATTCGTCACAGCTGTACCAGGAATTTGCCAGTGGGGACATCCTGTATGGCCATCTGGTGGGGGGCGCTGGCTATGCACTGGAGCTGAGGACGATGACACCCATCAAAAATGCACACTCACCCTCTCAAGAACACCATAATGAGGCACATGCACAAACCAGGATCATTACAGAGCATGTGTGTGGGATGCTCAAGTCACAGTTCCAATGCCTTGACATATCTGGTGGAGCCTTGCAGTACTCTCCAGCCACATGTGCACACATGTTCATAGTATGTGCCATGTTACACAATATGATCCTGTGGAAGGAAACAGCTGCAGCAGGAACAGCATGGGGAAGGGCCACACAGCCTCTCACCATTCCCAAGGTCCCCACAGTCACAGGAGGACTCAGAGGAGGAAGCCCCTGAGCCTGCTCCTGAAGGTAGATGGAGGCATGCCCAGTATGCCCAGGCCTTGGCAAAGAGGCAACACATAGCACACACACTGACATTGTAGGGACCCAGGAATTGACACCTCTCTCGGACTCACACTCACAGTAAAACAGATGCCACACACATCACACTACCTGTAGCTTACCCTGTATAGACAGTATACTGCATGCATCTGACAGAGTCAGCCCTCACCCACCATCCCCACAATTGCCGCAGGCACAAGGTAAGTCAGTTTTCTAAACAATAAATGAATGGAGTAGTATGTTCTAGTAGCATATCTATGGTATTGCTACATGCATGCAAGGGAATGGGGTGGCCTACTGGGGTAGCAGCATACAACTGACAGCTAAATGTCTGACCAATACTGGCTTCCCCACACTATGCAGTATTATCCAAGGTGACAAATCCCACTGCAGTATATGCAGGGGGCGAACTAAGGGTGGGGATGTCATAGGTCACATGCATGGATGTCAATGTAGGGATCCCATACTCACCCATCAGACTCACCCAGCAAGGTAGCTGTAGAAAACCATAAAGGAATGTCTGACAAAGCCCCACAAATGTTGACAATGATAGAATACCCCCCTACAGACTTACACAGTGATATCACAGCAGGTCTTCCAGTTGCAGTAAGGTTCTGAAGGGTAAGAAGTCTGAAACTCAATTGTGTACCATCACAATCTAATCTGTGGCCTCTAGTAATATGCCTCTATTCTCCAAAATAGGGCACAATACTATGCTAAATGGAACCAAAATGTAAAGCCAATATCAGCACAGTATGTGCAAATGTGTACCGTTGACAGGTGTGCCCTCCCCACACCCGTATTCCCATAGAAATACAGTAACATGTAGGTTTGTAGGGTAATAGCAGCAGAGCACACATTGCCAGAGCTGTCCAAATCAAAATGATAACTTGTTGCATGTCCACAATATACTGGGGTCAATGATCTATGTATATGCATGGGAAATACTGTCAGGATGTGGCCAGCATTTACTCCCAGCTGTTGTGTCTTAGTGGCCTAGGTACAGTACTGTGGTAGACAGGGCCATGTTCCAAGAATCGCAATGCCAACTATTTTGCATGACAGCCACACCTATCGTGGGAGTTGTACACATTGTCCAGATGTCAATATCCATTACTGCCAGTAAGCTGTACAGGTCATGAACAGGGGGCCACACATATGAACAGCACACAGGACGGAGTAACCTACACAGTGCCTACCATACCTCCCAACTGTACAGACCTTTTGCAGAATGTACAGATGTTTGCATCATATTTGTGGTGTCTCTATCATGAAATAATGGTTGTGTGGCAAATCATTGGCAAACCACAAAAGTCCAACGTTAGAAAGTAATGACGGATTGTAGTGTCTCAGACCTCACACCCTATAGAAAATGCATGCTAATGAAACATCTGCTATTGTATCACACTTCTAGATTTGTAAGGCCAATAGTTAAAATGGTCCCTATATTTAGGCCTTTGTCACCCAATCACTTATGGCTTTGTCCAGATGTCTGTCTCTCATATGTAGAGAGATATGGTGCCTAGTAGAACAGCGGGTACCTGAAGGTCAGTGTACTGGCAGGTCATAAAAGGCTGCCACCTCACTGTGTCAGCACTGACAGCATGTCATTTGCCAACAACCATAGCCCTGGAATGGCAGGTTGTCACAGAAGGAACACAAGTATGCCTTGTATATCTGTTATGCTTGTCCAAACATTGCCTTCACCTGCAAAGTATTTACAAAACAAGAAAAGGTCATGTCAAAACATCAATGGCAGATAGTGGAAAAGCAGATGTTACACCCATAACAGAAAGCAAACAAGTAACAAACTGGTCCCCCAACTGTCTATGTATGACAGAACAGTATCAACACCATGTCCCCATGTGTAGGCCTTCATCTGACTGTCATATGTGGGCCTGTCCAGATGTCAGACTCAGTGACAGTTTTACAGCTAGGCCAACATGTAGCCGCATAATAACATAGCAACACAAACTGTATGAGGACCCCAGCAGATACAGTAGTGCAATGATAGACAACCTGCCAAATAGGAATGCTCAGAGGTGTGTAGTCCATAACCTTGTGTGTGATGTTATGGCATTTAACATGCTCACACCAGAATTACAAATACATAACAGCAGCTACTGTGGGCAATGCCTGTGACTGAACTACAGAATGATAAAGAGACACACAGAAGAGGGAGAGGAACCACTGGCCAGACAAATGGAGAATGTGCACACCAGAGTACATTTTGCAGTAACATAGGTGCCCTGTAGTGTATGGAATCAGTAAGCATCACCTGCAAATACACAACACACACCCACATGAGTGGAGGTCTGCAACAAATCAAACTCCAAGTAAAGGACACCTCAGAGGCAAAAATACATGAGAACTTCCCAAACCTACACACCACAGACCACGCATACACCACACACCAGGGTCCTGCAAACATTAAGGCCTAACCATGCACCACAACATATTACTCATAGAAGACTCCACTGTGAGACACACAGATGTGCCACACACCAGGCAGGATAAGGAGAAAGTCATGGTTACTTGTTTGGCAGGTGCCATAAACTGCCATATCACACATGCACTCAAATCCCCCTACAATAGGTGCAGGCATCACACTAGTCTGGTCCATTGTGGTGTGAATGATGTGAGAAGTACCTCACAGACTATAGAAAGACAGACATGATGCAGCATGCTGAATTTGTGTCCCATGCAGGTATGTCCTTAGCCATAAGCATCATTCTGCTGTCACCCAGAGTGATGGATCAATATGAACAGAAAGTAATTGTGAGTAACACCTGACTTACTTACCATTGTCACCCCAGGGGGATCCACTGTCTGGCAGCCTGGGAACATATGAGTGACTGAACATACTGCCTTGCTACAGATGGTCTGCATCAGTCTTACATGGCCTACAGGCCTCTGGCAAAGGCCCATGCCTCACCCATGTCCAGATGTCTGTCTCTCATATGTAGAGAGATATGGTGCCTAGTAGAACAGCAGGTACCTGAAGGTCAGTGTACTGGCAGGTCATAAAAGGCTGCCACCTCACTGTGTCAGCACTGACAGCATGTCATTTGCCAACAACCATAGCCCTGGAATGGCAGGTTGTCACAGAAGGAACACAAGTATGCCTTGTATATCTGTTATGCTTGTCCAAACATTGCCTTCACCTGCAAAGTATTTACAAAACAAGAAAAGGTCATGTCAAAACATCAATGGCAGATAGTGGAAAAGCAGATGTTACACCCATAACAGAAAGCAAACAAGTAACAAACTGGTCCCCCAACTGTCTATGTATGACAGAACAGTATCAACACCATGTCCCCATGTGTAGGCCTTCATCTGACTGTCATATGTGGGCCTGTCCAGATGTCAGACTCATTTGGGAGGGTGGGTTTTACATTTTTAGGCTGTGGTATTCCCAGTACATATCCCAAGGTCCACTTTACAAGGCCTGCTGTCTTCATCAACCATAGAGGTATCTGTTGACACTCTTCAGCCCAATAAGCCCTGTGCCGCATGCAGGAATTATGTAACAGTATGGACTGACTAACAAATAAGCCATGGTGGTGCAGCGGTAGCGTTGTTGCCTCACAGCAAGAGGTTCTCCTGTTTGATTCTCTGCTGGAGCGCCTTCTCTGCGGAGTTTGCATATTCTCCCCACGGTTGAGTGGTTTTTGAAAGACATGCATAGAATGGGCATGCCTTCGTTGAAGGTTGGGCATTGAGCTGGCACCCGTAAAAAATCTACTGCCAATCATAAGCGGACCGGAGTTCTGCTGTGGCAACCCCTAACCGGGAAAAGCTGAAAGAAGAAGATGGACTGACTAACAAGATAGGCAGGGCTGCTAATCTCAGTCCTAGAAAATGTGTGTATGAGTGTATTTGTGTTTTTCAGTGTGCATAACTGTAGATTAATGTATTTTTAGTTCATTCTCACATAGTACACCTCCTATTGCCATACTTTACAAGGCCTGGTGATGTTGTTCACCTTAGAATTACCTTGGGACACTCTTCACCCTGTAAGCTTTGTGGTGCATGCAATCAATGCATAACACTGTAGTAGCAATAACTAGATAGGTAGGGGTTCTAATCTTAATCCTGGCAAGTGTGTGTGTGTGTGTGTGTGTGTGTGTGTGTGTGTGTGTGTGTGTGTGTGTGTGTGTGTGTGTGTGTGTGTGTGCGTGCATGTGTATGTGTGTGAACAGTATCCTGTGTGTGTTTGAGTGAGAACTATATCCATTGTGTGGCCGTGGTTTACAATTTTAGTCCTTGTTACTCCCAGCGCATGTTCCAAGGTCCACTTTACGAAGCCTGCTGTTCACATCTAATGTAGAGGTATCTGTATACACTCTTCAGCCCTATAAGCCCCATGCCATGTGCAACAGCTATGTAACAGTCTTGTACAGTCAATTGAATTGTACAGGTTTTAGGTCACATTAAAGGTGGGAAGAGTTGTGAAATGTTTTAGTGTGGTCTCATGTTTGTATATCACAAATACCTGGCATTTTAACTAGGTGTGTACACTTTTTATATACACTGTATAAGAGTACTTTTAAAATATGTCCCTAGTTTTGGCCCATTGTCCCCCCATTTTGTCAGTCTTTTTCCAGATTTCTTGCACTGACAGGTTTTGAGGTATGCTACAGATATGTTATATCTCCTGCAAATAGGCCCCTGTGATGACCACTTTTATGCAATGCAGTTAACCCCACCACAAGTGAACATGCACATATTGCAATATGGTGTGCATGGTAAAATGCATGACCTTAACATGCCTGGGGTATTGGTGAGCCACAACAGGACAATACCATACTCACCAGCTTTAGGCTGCTGTCCCACATCCAGACCAGAGGGGCCTACATAGTTGTGGGAAGAGGTATTGTCAGCAGACTCACATGTGGCATTGGTACAAGATGAATACTACTTTTCTGTACATGTACAGTGCAAGCTCTGATACTACACAAATTGCTGTCCTTCACCATAGATATGAACTTGTGTGCATTACAAAACCCCGCCCACAAATGCAGTTTTACCTGACATATGCATCTAGATATTCTATGGAAGCCAGTATGACTGCTACAATATTCCATTGATGTGCACTGGGGCTTTACATGGATGCTTCTCGCCTGTTGTTTGGGTGCAACCCACCTCCACGACTTGTGTGTGTTGACTTTGCTGGCATGTGGTCAAGGTTGGCAAGGAGCTTCTCCATTGGTGTAAGTGGAGCTTATGTAGGAGGACCCCTACCTATGGCAGTGCAGTCCCTGGCCACGGCAGCAGCCCCTTGCTGGGCATGGCATATCAGTTGCCCGATGCCTGACCTGATTGTATATGCATCCATGGTGGCCTACTTTGTCTACTCTGTGGACAAGCTCATCCCACAGGGTGGTCTGCTCCTGTAGATTCTGTTGGCTACATCCAAACATCACCCCATGGTCCTGGATTATCATATTGGTAGTGGCCGCAGTTTCAGCTGCGGTGTATGCTGGCTGTCTTACACTCTGCATTTCACCTGGAAGACATAAACAGGGAAACACATCACAGGACCTCATACATTGGTCAACATTATTTACATAGCCTGCACATCAACATTGACTAGCATTAGCCACCACTTATGACCACATCATACTCCTGTCATCTATCAGCACAGTATGAGCTTGCATTGCACTCCTAGTCCTGATGTGTCATGTTCCCCGCAATGAGGGCCAGTAAATTGCATAATCCACCACTCATCATTCACCTTTGTGTATAGGGATGACAGTGGCCATCTTCCTTGCAGATGGGATGTCAATGGTGCTCAGGCTTTGCTTGCATATAGTGTGTAATGGAGCTGGGAGCATATGCCTGAGTTCATGTAGGATGCAGACAGGGATGTTATCAGGTCCCATGGAGACTTACTTTTGTTGCCTTTGCTTAGGCATTATGGACCTGCTCCCTGATGATGAGGGGAGGGGTACAGGTGCTGTGCATATCCACCTATACTGATGGTGGGATAGGAGGGTGATGTTTTCCCTTAACCTGTCTGCAGCAGGTCGGCTATAGCTACATTGTGTGTGTATGTGGTGTGATTGACCACCAGTACAGGGTGTGTTGGATTGTTGTCTCTGAGACTGAAGATGTGTGAAGGTAGCCTAGTAATTGGCCTTGGTGCATGTGCCCAATTTATACTCATAGTTAGCCTACAGTAATTCACCTGTGACCTTATATGCTTGTTCAGACACAGATTGACTTGCTTCCAGGTTGGTGCCTGCTCTTACTTGGCCCTGTACAGCCAATATAGCAACCAATTATGTGGTTTGCGTATTGCTGCTATCCAGCAAAGGGGATTACTTTACCTTGGTGAAGGCAGGTTTTATGAGTCAGGTATTGCTGAATCCATACAGCTATGTAGGTGCTCATATACCTGATTGTAGTAGGCATGGACACAAGGTCATAACACAGTTGGCCACCTCTCCATTTTCAACCTGATAATCATGATTATTCTAGTACCCATGTCTGTGTCAGGGCAATGCAACAACCAGTATCTGTAGAAATTTATGTCTGTTGGATGCACAGAAACTAAGATTACACATGTATATATGTACATCTTATTTACCTGACATTTTGCATCTCATGTCTGCTGTTTTGAGGCTTTCAGCTATACCTACTCATACATACATGTGCACAGGTAATACCTGATATACATTTCTGTTCTATGTCAGTATGGCACACTGTATTTACACTCTTGCTGCAAAGTCATACCTCTCAACCTGTTAGAGCAGGACATCTGGAGGACGACACACATAAATGGTGGGCAATGGCCCAAAATTAGTGACACATTATTAATATTGCTGTAACACACTTAATCAGTTGATAGCACAGTAGGCTTTGCATTCACAGAAATACCCTGGAGGATGTCCGACACTATATGTATGCTATTATGTTCTAATGTCAGTCTTCACAGATTTGCCAGACATAACACAACTCTATGAGTAAATGACTACAAATATGAGGCACACATATGGTCAGTGTGCATAACACTGGACAGTTGAATGGTATGAGCTCAGTATATCACATGCAGTTCAACAGACACATCTGCGACAGTAGTTTACTATGCACATACCCTGAATAGGTCTCTTAAATTTGTGAGACAAACATATGTATCATAGTTGTATTCACAAGTAACATATTGATATTTACGACATCCTACTAGTTGGCCTAGCAGTGTCACAGTCACTATTGTTCAACAGACACTCCAGTAGTAGTCATATGTGAGACGTCCTTTCCTGGGGTGACTCAGGGGTCTGAGCTGTGATGTACGTCACTGCAGATAGACCCAGATGTTATGGCCATAGGTGCTGATCAGCAATATATCAGTTCAGCAAGTCTTGTTAAGACATATTTGTTTAACATCCTACTTCCCATTATTGCATACACCCTACTGCATTCCATTACATGGTTGCTTGTTTCACATACTTTTTTCCCAAGTATTGTTGTTTTTTGTTTCTGTTGTTTTTAATTTCTCCAAGTGTTTTGGGTTTCTGATACCATGACGGGAATGGACCCCATTCTTAAGTCAAAGTACGATTAAAGTTCACAAAATTAGTATTGTCTCACTCTTTGATGTTAGCCAAAAGTGCTCTTCTCATCTTCTCTTTGTCGATGATTTAAAATTGCATAGCTCATCAGATGAGGAATTGAAAGCACAGTTTCAGGTTGTCAAAACTTTTTGAGATGATACTGGAATGTCATTTGGTCTTGATAAATGTGCAAAAGCAACCTTTAAAAAAGGAAAATTGCAGCACCAGGAAAACATCAGTTTGAGATAAGAATGTGATATAAAAGAACTTGAGCAAGAGGGGGTGTATAAATATTTGGGAATTGATGAAGGATCAGCAATAAAACATAAACAAATGCGAATAAAGCTTAGTAAGGAGTACTTTGGAAGACTTAAATTAATCCTGAAAACAGCATTGACACCTAGGAATAAGATCCAAGCTATACATCAATTTGTTATTGCTGTCCTAACTTATAGTTTTGGAGTGATTGACTGGCCCCAAAAAGTGTTGGATAGATTGGATATTAAAACAAAAAGGATGCTTCATGCTCACCAAATGATTTATAAACATCAGTGTATACCAAGATTATATAGTCCCCGTTCTGAAGAAGGGATGGGCCTTCTTGAAATTAATTATATGTATAGATCTGCAATAGTGGGACTCCACACATATTTACTGACCTCACAAGATCCAAATGTGGTAAAAGTTTTGAAACATGAGGAGAATAAATCTAAGATGACATCTCTGCTTAATTTAGCAGAATCATATCGACATCAAGCAGGAATGGAAATCAAACCAGAAGTGGATAAAAACCAGGCAGCAACTGAATGTGCTAAAAAACAAAAGAAAGAATATAAGGTGAAGGACCAGAATAGAAGGCAAGAAATGTGGAAAAAACATAAATATAGTTGCAAGTATAGAAAACTTCTGGAAGAGCCTCATGTTGATCAAGAACGAACACAGGAATGGTTAAGGAGAGGTGAATTTACATCAAGAAATGAAAGGTTAATACTGGCAGCCCAAGATAGTGGGCTGTGTACACACTGGTTTACTAAGTCCAATAAACATGTGGGAGAAACAGACATATGTAGGTTTTGTGGAACTGAACTGGAAGCAGTCACACACCTTATTGTTGGTTGTGACTCTCCAATGTCAGAGGGACTGTATACTGAAAGGCATAATAATGTGGCGAGATTGTTACACTGTAGATTGTGCAAACATTATGGTTTCAAAGTGGCTGAAAAACACTGGAAACATGAGCCACAGAGAATCATAGAAAATGATGAAGTATACGTCACATAGGATCACCCAATACCAACAGTCCAAAAGAAAGATGGTAGAAAACCGGATATAGTGGTCCAAGAAAAGAAGACAAAAGTAGCACAGATCATTAAAATCACACCTAGTGACAACAGTGTCTTGCGTACAGAGAGACACAAAGTCATAAAATACCTCAATCTGCCGGCAGAAATGAGAGCCATGTGGAAGAAAGTTATCCAGACAGTTCCAATAGCAGTAGGAGCAACTGATCTTATAAAAAATAATTTACAATCGTATTTAGATATGTTACCAATTCATGTAACACCATACGAATTACAGAAGGAGTCAGTCTCTCTCTCTCTCTCTGTCTACACATGCAGAGGTATAGACCTGTTTTGCATAGGCAGCAGCTTGCCTTTTGTAATTAATGTTCATGAGCAGGTGATGGCCTGTGCACCAGTCAGTGTCCCCCACTTGCTAATTGCATGTAGAACAGCTGTGTTGTTATATCTATAGACAATGGCATGGCCACACACTCCTACAATTCAGTACTTCATGTGGGCATTGCCCCTTTTCTTTGCCTGTGAGGTGAACATCATGGAGGTGTGTGGACAACAGCATCACAGAGGGTAGTTGGAAATACCTCTTACAACAACAAATGTGGAGACAGCCCAACAAAATGGGGGAGAAGGTTCCAGACTTAGGGATAGAATGTTAAGTATTGCAGTTATACAGTTGGATTAATGCTAGTTTAAAAGGATTTGTGTGGACATGGAATTTCTGCATGATTTTAAGTCTGACAATGTTATGTGGTCGACATAACTCTCAACTGTAGGGCTATCTGCAGATTGGCCAGAGGTTTGACGCTTATGTTTGGTCTGTTCCTCAGACGGTTGTTGTCCTTGACAAATCAGTAGCATACTCTGGGGATTACAGTCAGTAAATGATAACATCCATTTGAATTTCTGACTTTATATCCCTCAGAAAAGATATGTTATAACAAACCCTGTAACACCAGCAACTTTTTCAATCTATAACAGCAATAGTTCAAATATGCCCCTGTTTTTGGGGCTCTGTCCCCCAATTATGTGAGGCTTTGTCCAGATATCATACAGTAAGAGGTTGATAGTTATGGTATATCAGTATTTAGTGCCTCCATTCCTGATATCATCCCACTGATGTAGCAGAATGCCAGACAGGTTATGAGGAAGAGGCCATATCTATGAGGACAAAGCCTTGACATTCTGTGGGAATCTGTAAAGTTGAGAGGTCTGTGTGTATCTGGCAATTGTTTATGGACTGTCAGGATTGTGTAGCAGTGTAGTGTGTATATGTTAGTTGGGCTGTTTAGGGAGGGGGGGTAGATGTAAGTGTCATGGCTCCTTTTCTATCTGACAGTGCATGCTGCTCCAGTTTCTGGGGGTCTATCGGCTGTATATGTTTGTAGGGGCAGACTGAGACATGTCCTGTACCACCTCAGGATTCCTACTACACCATGACTTGGGCCAATATATGTAGGGGTAGTATGTGAGTGGAAAACATGATATTTCTGTTCACACAGTCATTATACTCTAGTGTTCATTTGGCTAAACAGTATATCACTGTGACTATGGTGAAATTGGTTGTGGGAATACACTTTCACACTGGTGTCTGTTTTTCACTACTGTTACATCCCTAGTGGCTGATATATTTGCAAATCCATGTGTAATTCCCCATAGCTGATTTGTGGTAATGTTGTGTCAGTCTGACTGTAGAGTGGATGGTGCTTGGTGACATGCTTAGCAGCTCAGTGTAGTTTCCCTAATGTCATATTATGTCCAGATATGTGTAGGATGTCCAGTTGTTTGGCTCTTATCATTGGTCTGGTCTCCATAAGTGTTGTGTATTTCTGACAAATAAGTGGGATGATAGGAGGATTTAAGTCACTAACTAATGAGATGCAACTGAGTCTTGCACTTGTGCTATTTCAGTCAATATATGTTAGAACAGATGGTGTTACTGGAGCAACTGTCTCAGCTTATCTATTCAAGTATTTTAGATATGTTCCTATTTTCATGGCATTCTCCCTCCACTTTGTCAGGCTTGGTCCAGATTCATTGCACTAAGGGTTCTGAGCATACCTGTCAACTGACTGGATTGTTTCAGAATGTTTAGGTTTATTGCTCATATTTTTGGTCTGTTCCATAAATTATTTGTATTCCTCTGGTAAATCATTGTGATGATCTGAGGATTTCTGTCAGTAAATGATGACATACATTTCAGTTTCAGACCTCATATCCATCAGAAAACGTATGCTGACACAAACCCTGTTATAGGTTCATAGGTTCATAGGTAGGTACTAGGCTATTGGCCCTAGGGCCTATATAAGCCTAGCCAAAACGGTACCCTGACTTTTTCCATCCAAGAAAATTATTTCCTGTGCCCCAAAGAGGTGATCCACGGGGTGAATTTCCTATTTCCCATCCAATCGTAAAGATTTTTCTTGAAGAGTGCTAATGAGGAGCTTTGCTTAATATAAATAGGTAGTTTGTTCCAGAGTATAGGAAGTCCCTGGGACAGGAATGTATCCCTCCAGCATGTTCTGTTTATTGTGGTGACAAGGTTTAGGTCCCTAGAGCGTGTTGCTCAGAGGGATTGGGATTTCTTTAAGTGGAGCATGTCCAACAGCTCTGGATTTGACATAGCTTTGTATGCTAGGCAGAGATCGCCTCTGAGTAGGTGATATGCAATGGAGTAAAGCTTGAGTTTTTTAAGATGGTCTGTGTAGGGCATCTGTTTTAGGCTGGTAATCCTCTTTGTGAGGTATTTTTGCAGCCTTTCCAGTTGTTGTAGATGTCTTGTGAGGTAAATACCAAAAGGGGCATTGTACTCTAAAATGGGTCTAATGAGTGATGAGTAGAGGGGAACAATGACCTATTTTTTCCTGGACGAGAAACCTTTTGTAATGAGGTGTGCCACATAGAAGGATTTCCTGACTACTGTGGTGATGTGATTATCAAAGGAGAGACTACTGTCCACCAGTGTCCCAAGGTCTCTTATCACACTTTCAGTTTTAAGTAGACTACCACTTATGTGGTACCTCATGGGTACAGAGTTTTTACCAAAGGGGATGAAAATGCACTTTTTGGCATTGAGCTTGAGGCCATGGCTTTGACACCAGGCATCTGTCTCAGTGAGGCCCTTTTGTAGGATGTCCACATCGTTAGGAGTTTTGATTATGGCTCCTAGTTTGCAGTCATCTGCAAACTTCATTAGCCAAAGACCTTCTGTGTTAGCCTGTACTTCAGAAAAGTAGATACCAAACAGGAGAAGACCCAGGATTGAACCCTGTGGTACTCCACTTGTCACTGGTCTGAAGTTGGATTTGGAGTCTGCTACTTTCACAGTGTGGGTTCTGTCAGTGAGCCAGTTGGCAACCCATCTTGTGCTATAGGGATTTATACCTAGTTTAGTGAGTTTATTTATTATTCCAGAGTGGGGGATGGTGTCAAAAGCCTTGGTGAGACATAGATAGGCTGTGCAAACCACCTTACCCTCATCTATGGCTTTGGTGACTGTTTCAAAAAAGTCTATCAGGTTTAGGAGACCTGATCTGCCTTTTACAAACCCGAACTGGGTGGGGTCCAGAGTTTGGAGATTACCAATGTCTTTGTTTATAAGTTCCATGATGATACATTCCATGGCCTTGCAGACCAGGCTCATTAGGCTAATGAGGAAGTAGTTCCCAGGGTCCATGATGGCTCCCCCTTTGTGGAGTGGGATACCCATTGCTGTGCACCATTCAGTGGGCACAAAGCCTGAAGTGAAGCTATGATTGCACATGGTGCTTAGGTGGGGTGCCAGTTCATTCTGTAGTTCATCTAGAACACAGCCTGGGGTGTTGTCAGGTCCCATGGATGCTGTGTTCTTGGCTTTGGAGAGTGCGTTTTTTTATCTGTGCAGCTGTGATTACAGGAACTTTGCATTCTTCCAGTATAGAGATGGGCCTTTTAGGGGGTGAGAGAGGGGTAAAGTTAGCACTGAACCTATCTGCCAGGATGTTGGCAATATCAGTTGGTTATGTATATTTAGTGCCATTGTGCTGTAACTCAGAGCAGATCTGAGTCTTTCTTCTGTTGTAGAGTTTGTTTATGGTAGGGGACCACCAGATTGGCTTCCTTTTTTTGGAGGATAGCATCTTGTTTCTGATATGGATAGCACTATCCATGCACTTGTGTAAGTGCTTATAAAGTGCATTTGTGTAGGATTCAACAGTCGTACCTCTATTGTCCGTCTACATGGGTGTTGTGAAGTTTGCCACTTCTGATTAAGAAGCGTGAAGTTGGCTTTGGAGAAATTTTTTTACGGTGGTTTCCCTAATGACGGATGGGGGTGGGATTTGGATGTCTAGGGTGATTAGCTTGTGGTTGGATCTGACCAATGAGGAATTGACCTCTGGTGTGGAACACTGGTTGCCCATGTTGGTAATGACCAGGTCTAGGATATTGCTGCCCCTGGTGAGGGTGTGGATAGGTTGATCCAAGGCATAGGATTTTATGAATTCCAGAAAACGTTGAGCAAAAGAGTTGGTACATGAGTAGTTTTCCCAGTTAATGGTGGGGTAGTTGAAATTGCCCATTATGAGGATGTTGAGTTTTACCCTAATATTTTCCAGTGCATCAAGAAATGAGGAGTGGGAATCCTGGGGCATGGTGGGGGATCTGTAGCAAGTTACAATTTGGATTGCGGTCTTTCCCAGAGTTAGTTGCACTTGGATAATCTTGGAGGCGTTATGCTAAGCAACTAGCCTGGAGGTGTGGATATCCTTAATGAATATGGACACGCCTCCGCCTTTAGTGTTTCGGTTCAGGTTAGGTGGCCAAAAGATGTGGTATGAATTTTAGCCTGTAATGGAGGGGTGCTCTCTGGAGCCCTGAACCAGGTCTCTGCCACTGCACAGATGTCGATGTTCTCCATTTTAAGGAGTGCCTCGAGTGAATGCATTTTGAGGTTTAGACTTCTAGCATTGAGTAGCATTACTCTCAGATTTTGCTTGCTTGCAACTGTTATGGTCGTGAATTTGTCATTTGAACCTTGCATAAAAAAGGCACTATAGGGGTGGCAAGAGTCTTAGCCAGTATCTGGAATCCCAAGGAGGACAGGTGCATGGCATCTCTGGCAAAGCATTGTGGTATGTCGATCATGTCATCCCAGGCAGATAGATACTGGATCCCCTTAGAATGACACCAGAAGTTTAGCCAATTGTTGAAATCAATCATTTTGTCCTTGTACTTTGGTATCATTCAGGGTAATGGGAGGATGCTACTCAGGGCTAGGGTCATACTTGCCTGGGCTACAAGATCGGAGAGCTCCTCCATGTCTCTTTTCATGTAGTCCAGGGAGGTACATCTCAAGTCATTCACACCAACATGGACAATGACAGAGTCATATTTGTACTTGTTGTGGAGTGATCTGAGTGTGTGCATTATGTGGCGGATCCTGGCACCCGACAGGCAGCTGACAGTAACTTTCTCCTTGTTTAGCCTGATGAGTGGAACATCAGTGTGCCTGACTATAGAGTCACCTATGACTAGAGTGTTGGGTACTTTGTTATGCCTTATGGGCTGTGGTTGAGTGGCACACTGAGTTTGTGTGCTATGTGTCATTTGGATTGTGTTGGGGGGGTGGAGGTTGCTTACGTTTCTGCTTTGGAGGTCTCTGTTGCTTGGGCAGATTTTTATTGAGAGCCTCCGTGAATGTAGGTGTGTGTTTTGTGTTTCTATGTGTCTGTTTTGGTGGTGTAGGTTTTGAGGGACTATGTGATGAGTTTGGTGTGGTGCAAGTGTTTACCTTCTCCTCTTGACTGTCTAGTGCAGTTGTGGGTGAAGAGAGCTTTCCTTCCAATTTGGCTATATAATTGTATCTCTCACAGATTGTAGTGTACTCTAGCAAATTTCTATGTTTAAAACAAGGTGAACGGAAACTATGAGAGCCGGCAAAAGAATAAAACAAAACTGTTTATTGTGAGCGCTTTCGGCAAGGTCCTTGCCTTGCCTTCTTCAGACAAACAGTAAAAAAATTCAATCAGGTTCTCTTTATACCCAATTTACTCTTAATTGGGCAGGTTAGCTTAGCTAACAAGACAACGTGACTAAAACGTAAACATCCATTCTGTTTGTTAAAATGAATCACCATACCACAAAAAGAAATGCATCCAACAGCAAAAGACCAAATGATCTGAAAAAACATAATGTTGTATAAATATACAAATAGGTGAAATCTGCTTTAAAAATACATTTAAACAATTCAAATATTAAAAACGATCAACAGACAACACTTAAGCTCCTTGCTTAGTGTATACTTGTTGGTCAGTCAGTGGGTTGAAAGAAAATGCAAAAAAACAACACACATACAGGTTCATAAAATAGTATTGTAACTGTCGGGATTTTACCATCCTGTTATATAGATATGCAATTAATGCTATTATAAACATAACCAACAACCTGAATAAGGTAACCAAAATAGCCATAAAATAAATAATGAATACTCCAGTAGGCTAAAGGGTGTTATGTGGACATAAATTATTGCACAAACATTAGTAATCCATCCATTCTCCTAAAAATTTATTTAAATGAAAAATATGCCCAGCTATTCATCTTTTTAATGAAAGAAGCTTCAAAATGCATTTAACCCAAAACAACAGATGTGAAACAGTTGCATAGCAAACAGAACACATGCATAACTGTAACAACAGTAAGCATTGCAACAGCATGCCAGTAACAATGATGGCAACAGACCACCAACAATGGTATTTGAACAAGTATATTAACATGCAACCAATTAATTATATGAACAATAATGGAATAAATGTCCCAACATTAGGTTTGGTAAAAGCATACCCGTAGTATATGTATAATAATTAGTGATGCAGATGAGGGGTGGGGAGAGAGAAGAAAAGTCCGTTAACAACTACATAGGCTTCTATTTTTCACAACAGTACTGCTCAATTCTCTAGAAGTGTGCCCTCACTTTACATCTACCTATGGCCTACCTATGACATACCCATATTTGTGAGGTGGACCATGTAGAAGGCCTACCATACAATGGTGCCCACATGGTGGGAAAATCAGGTTGCTAGCAATCTCAGTGCACAAGTGGCCTCACATCTGATTGCTTGCTCAGTACATTATTACTGTCATACTTAGTGTGGATGACATCTGCAAAAGCAGGGGGAATGATGCCACTCCTGGCATTCAGTTTGCAGTAATGCTTCTTGCACCAGTCAGTAATTGGGTGAGTGCCTCTTGGGGGATGCTCACATCAGTAGGGGAATGTAAGACAGTGGCCAGCTTGCAAGCATCTGTACACCTGGTCAGCCACAGACCACTGCTGTTGTCCTGTACCTCAGATATGTATATCTGTAACAGTAGAGGCCCCCAGACCAATTCTTGGGGTATACCATTGTGGATGAATCTACTACTAGAGGTGTGTTCTACTACTTTGACTGAGTGGATACTATCATTGGGGCAGTTAGCTACCCATCTGGTAACCTACAGGTTGGTGCCTAGCTGTGTAGGCGTATGTATCCTGTCCACCTGGGGATTAGTGTGAGATGATTGGGCTAGGTAAAGGTAGGCATTGTTCACCATCTTCCCCTCATCCCTGTGTTTGTTGAACACTTCAGAGAGTTCACCTTTTGACAATAGCATGGTGTGTGGGCCCAGGGTTTTCGATGTTGCCGATGTCCCTGTACATAATGTCCTTGATATTGTCTTCCATGCCCTTGCAGAGCAGGCTAATTAGGCTGATGTGCATAATATTGGCTGGTTTGGTGGATTGCTCCAACTTTTTGTATAGGGATGACAGTGACTGTCCTCTGAGCAAATTGGATGACACCGGTGCTCAGGCTGTGGTTGACTACAGTGCGGAATGGATCTGAGAGTCCATGCATGTGTTCGTGTAGGATGCAGCCATGGATGGTATCAGGCCTATGTAGACCTCTGTGTGTTGCCTTTGAGAGGGAATTACAGACCTGCTTCCTGATGATGAGGGGAGGAAGGCAGGTGCTATACATGCACATGTATACCAATGGGGGGGTAATGTTTACACTTCACCTGTCTGCAGCCGGTTGCCTATATCTATGCCATATGTGTATGTGGTGTTATTGACCACCACTACAGAGCAGATTTGTGTGTTCCCGCTGGAATTACAGACACATGTGTGGAAGGCCTAGTGATTTGCCTTGGTGGATGTGTCCAATTTGCACTCAAAGACAGCCTTAAGGTACATCACCTGTGCCCTTGTTTGCTTGTGCAGACCAAGGTGACATTGCTTCCAATGAGGTACATGTTCCTTCTTGGCCTGTCTAGCAATTGTTTCCACCTATTATGGTATTTGTGTATTGCTGCTGTCCACCACAGGCATTTACCCTAGCTTGTGGGAGATGATGTTGTCCTGTCAGGTATTGTTGAGTCCATACAGCTATGTAGGTGCCCACATAGTATTGTGGTGTGGGCCTGGACACTGCTGCTAGTTCCAACAAATGGGACGTTGGCTGTACCACTATGTCTACCTGCTCTGAGGTGATTTATAGTCATTTGTGTACAGTTCATTCTGTCTGACACTGTAAAGGGGGAGTGCCGGGGAGATGGTGACCTGAACAGTGATGGCTATGTTGTCAGATATTACCAAGGAGGATGGCACTGTAGGAGTGCTACAGTGGCTGTTCATGTTGGTTAGGACAAGGTACAGGATATTTCCACCTGACGTAGCAGTGTTGACTGGCTGGTCCACTGCATTGCCATTGACAAAGCCAGGGAATCTATGTGTGTTCATGTTCAGGTGGCAAAGGTCAAGCACATTATGAAGTCACCCAGGAGCAGGGTAGACGATTGAATCCTGACAGATTTCAGCAGGTCCCAATAGGTGTGGTGGGTGTCCATAGTCATGGTTGGAGGCCTGTAGCTAGCTTTGATTTGAGTAGGTGTTTTGTCAACTGTTAACTGCACTTGGGATGTCACCCATGCATCATACTGTTTGATCAACCTGGAGGTGTGTATGTGTATGCTAATGTTCAATACTCCATCTCCTGTGGCTTTGCTGGCCTCCATTTGGGGTCTAAAGTATGATGGAATGAGTGGCCAGTCAAGGTTGGTGTGCTCTCCACAGCTTGAAAGCAGTTGTCAGTGACTGCACAAATGTCGCCATCCTACAGGACATGGTATGCTTGCATTGGCATGGGTTTCAAGATAAGGCACCTAGCTCCTGTTAGAGCAAGACATCTGCACAAAGGCACATATCAGTGGGCGACAAAGGCCAGTAAATAGTGTCACTTTATGAATCTAGCTGAAACTCACTTAGTTACCAGCAAAGACGGTGTCGCATTCACAGGTCTACTCTGCAGAATATAACATCTGACAATGAAATGTATGCTAATATGTTATGACTTCAGTCTTTAATGGGTTGCCAGTGATGTGCCAGACAATACACAGCTGTCTGAGACAATGACTACAAATATGAGGCAGACGTGGTCAGTCTACAAAACTCTGGACAGTTGTCAGGTATAGACTCAGTATATCACATACAGTTCAACACATACATTTGTACCTGTTGTGTAGTATGCACATACCCTATATATGTCTCTTACATTTGTAAGACAGGCATGTGTATCAGAGTAGCACTCACAGGTGACATATGAATAATTACCACAACCCATGTAGCTGGCCTACCAGTGACACAGTCAGTATTAGACAACACAGACTCCATTACTAGTCATACATGAACTGACCTTTGCTGGGGTGACTCAGGGTCCAGAGACATGCTCCATGTCAGTGCAGACAGGGCAAGTGGGAATGGCCATAGGTGCTGGACAGCAGCATGTGAGTCCAGCAGGTCTTGTTGAGGCCTAGTGTTTAATGTCCCATTTGACATCATTGCATCCCCCTTCTGCATTCCATTAGAAGCTTATATGACTGACATGCCTGTTGTAGTGCTCAAGAGTTTCCTCACAACAATGCAAATGGTTAGGTTTGTGTAGTCACAGTCTGTCTTTGAGCAGGTGAGTTGAGACCTGTGTTGCATAGGCAGCAACTTGTCTTTTGTAAGTACTGCTCATGAGCAGGTGATGGCCTATGCACCAATCAGTGTCTCACACTTGCTACTTGCATCCAGAGCAGCTGTGTTGCCTTTCCATTTGCCAATGCCATAGCAACCCAGTGCTATAATTACGGCCTTCATGTGGGCCTTGCCCCTTTTCCTTGCCTGTGTGGAGGACATTATGGAGATATGGAGGCTACAGCTTCACAGACAGTAGGTGGGAATACCTCTCAGGACAAGACATGTGGAGACAGCCCAACAACATGGGGGACAAAGCTCCAGAATTGGGTACAGATTGTAAGTCAGTAGTGCTGTTATACACAAAGAGGGTTGCTAGATTAACAGGGTTCATATGGACATGCATTTATGTGTGACTTGACGTCTGACAGTAATATGTCTCTGACATACCTCAAAACTGTCCTGATGTCCACAGACTGCCCAGATGTTTGCCTGTTATGTTTGGTCTGTTCCTCAGACAATGTTTGTTTTTGTGGAATCAGTAGGATAATGTGAAGATTGTAGTCAGTAACAGTTGACATCAATTGGTGTTTCAGACATCATATCCTTCAGGGATGTTATGTTACAACAAAGCCTATGATACTGACAACTGTTTCAGTTTGTAACACATTATGTGAGGTTTGTCCCTCTTTTCGGCCCCCTGTCCACCAAGTATGACATACTTTGTCCATATGTCTTGCAGTGAAAGGGTCAGAGGTATGTGATATCATTATTTAGTGACTGAACTCAAGGCATCACCCCTTTAACTTAGTAGACTCCTGGAAGTGGTATATGGCAGTGGCCATGAATATGGTCTCACACCCTGGACATTCCGTGGAAATCTATACATATGAGAGTTATGTATGTCTGACCATTGTAAGCAGATTGCCAAGATTGTGTATCAGTGTTGTGAGTAGATGTTTGTTGGGCTGAGTAGGGAGAGTAGCAGATGTGAGTGTCATAGATCCTTCTTCTATCTGACTTTTCATGCTGCTACAGCAGCTGGTGGTCTATCAGGTGTGTATGTTTGCAGGGGCAGACTGAGAAATGTCCTGTAACACCTCAAAATTCACAGTACACTGTAGGTTAGGCCAGTATATGTCGGTGTAGTGTGTGACTGGGAATCAGGATATGTTTTTCAAACAATTGTTCTACTCTAGAGTTCATTTGGGGTACTGGTATGTTGCTGTGACTGTTGTGAAAATGCTTGTGGGTGGACAATTTTGCATCATTATCTGCTTTTCCCTAAGGTTCTATCCCTGTAGTGCATGATATATTTGGATATACATGGGTAATTGCCTGGAGCTGATTTGGGTTAGTGTTGTGTTGGTCTTACTGTGGTTCAGAAAGTGCTGTGTGACATGGTTGGCAGCTGTCATGGGTTTCTCATTCTGTTACATGACTGCGGTCATACCTCTCCACTGTCCAAATGTCTAGACACTGTCCAGATGCATGGCTCATATGTTTGGTCTGTTGGCCACAACAGTTGTGGGTTTCTTAGAAATCACTTGGATGATGTGAGCATTGACATCAGTAAATAATTACATTCATTTGTGTTTCAGACCTGGAATCTATCTGGAATTGTATATTAATGCAAACCATGCCACTCTAGCAGTCTTCTACACATATGACAGCCATATTTCAAAGATGTCACTATTGTTTGCCCTTTATTCCCCAGTTTATTGGGCTTTTTGCAGATGTATTGCAGTAAGAGGTTGGTTATTTATCTATCTATCTATATATATATATATATATATATATATATATATATATATATATATATATATATATGGAAAGATTTCCATCTTCTGCACTGTAGTGGGATCTCAGAGTTGGTATATTTAAGTTTCGGGGGGTGTGGGGGCAGAGCCCCCCACAGGGGGTGCAGTGAGGCATAGACCCCTGCTTGCAAGGTAAGATTTTGTTGTGTTTTCTTTTTATTTTCTATGGCCGACATATCGAATGTCAGTCATATGGTTTCAGCCATATGGTCTTTAACATTCTGAAATGTCAACCATATGAAGTAGATCCATATATATATATATATATATATATATATATATATATATATATATATATATATATATATATGTTTACTATCAAATGACTGAAAATCAAAAGACTGAATCACAAAAGGCCTGAAAATTCAAAATACTTATTGTTGGAATTTGCCTCTTCTCCACTGTTGTGTGATCTTGGAGATGGTATATGTAGTTAGCAGAGGGTGTGGGGGGCACAGTCCCCCACATGAAGAGAGCGGGGGGGGTGCCTCTTGCATTAAAAATTGTATTCAGTATTTTGAATTTTCAGTCTTTTGGGGATTTAGTCTTTTGATTTTCAGTCATTTGATGGTAAACCGTATATAAGTGTTTTCGACTTTGCAATACATTTCAAATTTTGTGAACGACAATCTGACTTTTGCCATAATACTTGCAGTCTGATTGTCTCTTGAAGAAAGAACCAGCAATCCAGGAGGTCAATAACTTCCACAAGACCTTTATTAGAATTATCTTTCTTTAAGTGTGATAATCAGCATACACTTTTCTTTGCGAAAAAGTAACGCCAACTTCCTCAGAAAAACAAACTAGTATTTTTACTATTAGCTACTTATATACTTCAGTCCATTAAAATCTAAACAATTAATCAATCAATCAATCAATTTAAAATGTGGTTATTTAAATAAATATTTAAACACGAACTGAATGCGGCTACAAGTGCTAAAAAGTCAACATATAGCCATCAGCGTTAACATCAACATTAAATGTCTTTTCTACATTAATAATTATTCATGCCTGACATATACATTACAATGAACACAGATATAAATCATTAAGGCAGGACACTAACTTTAACTTAATAAAAGTACAAATCAAGTACAGCATAAAAAATCAATTAAAAGTCTAATACCCTAACTTCTATACGGAACGAACAGCTATACTTCATAACTAGGTGGTAAATTGTGTTTATTTTGAAACCAAAATGTTTAAAACACAAAAAGCACTAAGATAATCAAAGCACAACAATAGAGGCGCAAAATCTGGTTCATACTCAAGGGCATAAAAACATAATAGCATAAATGTCAGAAACACTGCACCTAGCTTAAATAAATAAATGAATAATGGTGTCTAGTCAAATAATAAAATAATATAACAAAATAATAAGTTAAAATCTATCTCGAATGCCTTAACTTCTATGAAGTAACGTCGCCTATACTGCACATTTATTGTTATCAAAGGCAGACAAACTCGATATTTTTGATATTTTTGTGAGGGCACAAAGTCTAAGCTACATTTAAGACTATAAACTTAAATGTATATTCCTTCATTTAATGAACAACTAGATTTAAAAATGAATGAGAGTGACTAGGGCTATTTTAGAAGAAGATGTTCGACTAAATGACTAAGTCTTTCAATCAATTGATTACTACATTATATAATAAAAATATATAATAATAATAATAATAAATAATAAATAATAACAATAATATTTATCATTAAAATTTTTAACTTTTTAACTTTTTAACTAGTAGTACTGTTATTACTGTCCAAAAATAATGACAATAATAATAATGTTATTATTATTATTAATATTATTATCGACATCTGTTTTCTTAAAATTACATGTAAAAGGTATGCATATATATATATATATATATATATATATATATATATATATATATATATATATATATATATATATATATATAAAATAATATGTAATAAATATATACAATAAATATATACATATATAAAAGGCATATAATTAAAAACCTAAGTTGTTATGTATAACACTATAGAATATGTATTTGTTAGTGTATATGTATAACCACCCCAATACCAACTTTCAACCATAAATAATTCAGCAATATATTAATTTAGCAATATATTAATATTTACAAAAAACCCCTATTTCCTATCATAACAAATCATTCTATGAATTTTCATCTCTCCAGGTTTTTAAGTCTTAGAATGCATTTAATGGAAGTCATTTCATTAATCCCAGGAAACTGATTGGCATTAGTATTTAATTGCCATATAAGTTCTTTCCGTTCTAACTTCAAAGGTTCATAACCTCCTCTAGGATCCTCTGGTACTTGATCAATAGCTTTAAATCTAAAATGATGTCCCTCATTAGTACTACAGTGCCTAGCAAGCGCATTCTCTAACTTTCCCTTATTAATAATGTATATGTGCTCATATATCCTTTCATGCAACCTTCTATCAGTTTTACCGATATAGAAGGCAGCACACACAGTACATTTGGCTAAGTAAACAAGCTGTCGACTACTACAGTTGAACCTCTTCCTTATTCTGTAGATGTTATTTCTTAATGTAAAAGTGCAACCTTCCTCTATATATTTACAATAATTGCACTTATTGCATCTAAACATTCCAACATTAGAGGGTATGTTACAACTTTTTAATTGTAAAATATCTTTAAAGTTTGGTCCTCTTCTATAAATTATCTTTGGTTTTTCTGGTAATAGTCCTCGAGTGTGGTTATCAGTTACCAATAAATGCCAGTTCTTAAACAGGATATTTTTAATATCCTGAGCATCTAAATTAAAACAAGTAATGAAACTACAGGTGTATGATAGTTTCACATCAGTTGGTACTTCACTTACTAGTTGGTGGTCTTCTGAATAAAGCCTGCTCAACAGTGGTACATAATTGTATTCCCATCTTTTATTTTTAACTTCAATTAATATATTTAGTCTGCAGTCTGATTGTCATTCGCAATAATGATAGTAAACTGTATATGACACATGAGGGGGGTAAACACCTTTGATGGGGAGGGTGGTTAGGAATCTGAAGCCCATGAGCCCCCAAATGAATACAGTGGGAATGAGGTCCCCACCCATCAGCAGTCACCACTGCTCCTTCACGGCCCCAAAGGCAGCTGTGCTTGGGGCTGGACAGGAGTGGCAGCCTGCCTCTTGAAATGCACCAGGCAGCTCTCAATCTGGTGCAACTGCCCACCCAACTCTGCTCAGATGGCACTGTGCACCAAACCCCAGAACTGACTGTGAGTGATAGGCTCCTGTCCATGCCCACTCGCAGGGGGGGACAGACCCCATCCCCTGAGGCGGTTCTACCGGAAGGTGGTGTAGGACCAATGGACAAAGAAGTCCCAGTTGGGTACCAGACATGCTGGGACTTGGTGCCATGGTCAGATGAGGCAGGACAGGCATATCTGCTGGGATCTGCCTTCTCAAACATGCTATGGTGTTAAGGTTTTAAAACATATGTTGGTTTAGTCATAGGTTCATAGGTTCATAGATAGGTACTAGGCTATCGGCCCAAGGGCCTACGTAAGCCTAGCCAACAAGGTTCCCTGACTTACACCACTCAAGAAAGTTATTTTCCTGTGCCACTGTCGAGCAAAGACACAGAAGTGATCCCCGTGGTGTATTTCCTATTTCCCATCCACTCATCAAGATTTTTCTTGAAGAGTGCTAATGAAGAACTTTGTTTGACATAGATGGGTAGCCTGTTCCAGAGTATGGGAAATCTCTGGGACAGGAATCTATCCCTCCAGCATATCCTGTTTATTGTGGTGATAAGGTTTAGGTCCCTAGAGTGTGTAGCTCAGAGGGATTGGGATTTCTTTAGGTGTAGCATGTCCAACAGCTCTGGGTTTGACATAGCTTCGTACGTTAGGCAGAGATCACCTCGGAGTAGGCGATATGCTAAGGAGTAAATCTGGAGTTTTTTGAGACGGTCAGTGTAGGGCATTTGTCTGAGGCCGGTAATCCTCTTTGTGAGGTACTTTTGTGACTTTCCAGGTGCTGCAGATGTCTTGTGAGGTACATTCCAAAAGGGGTGTTGTACTCTATAATGGGTCTAATGAGTATCGAGTAGAGAGGAACAATGACCTCTTTTTTCCTGGATGAGATCCCTTTTATGATGAGGTGTGCCACATAGATGGACTTCCTGACTACTGTGGTGATGTGATTATTAAAGGAGAGACTACTGTCCACCTGTGTCCCAAGGTCTCTTATCACACATTCGATGTTAAGTAGATTGCTGCCTATGTGGTAGTTCATGGGTACAGAGTTTTTACCAAAGGGGATGACACTGCACTTTTTGGCATTGAGCTTAAGGCCATGGCTCTGACACCAGGCATCTGCCTCAGCGAGGCCCTTCTGTAGGATGTCCACATCATTTGGGAACTTGACTATGGCTCCTAGTTTGCAGTCATCTGTGAACTTCATTAGCCAGAGGCCTTCTGTGTTAGCCTGTACTTCAGAGAAGTAGATACTAAACAGGAGAGGTCCCAGGACGGAACCCTGTGGTACTCCATTTGTCACTGCTTTGAGGTCAGATTTGGAGTCTGCAACTTTTACAGTGTGGGTTCTGTCAGTGAGCCAGTTGGCAACCCATCTTGTGACACAGGGAGTAATACCTAGTTTAGTGAGTTTAGCTATAATTCCAGAATGGGGGATGGTGTCGAAAGCCCTGGTGAGGTCAAGATAGGCTGCGTGAACCACCATACCCTCATCTACAGCTTTGGTGACTGCCTCAAAGAAGTTGATCAGGTTCAGGAGGCATGATCTGCCTTTCACAAACCCGAACTGGGTAGGATCCAGAGTTTGGAGGTTACCAATGTCTTTGTTAATGAGTTCCATGATGATACGTTCCATGGTCTTGCAGGCCAGGCTCATCAGACTAATAGGTCGATAGTTCTTGGGATCAGTGGTGGCTCCTCCTTTGTGGAGTGGGATAACTGTTGCTGTGGGCACAAAGCCTTATTCAAGGCTATTATTGAACATGGAGCTTAAGTGGGGAGCCAGTTCGTTCTGAAGTTCATGTAAAATGCAGCCTGGGATGTTGTCCAGTCCCATGGATGCTGTGTTTTTGGCTTTAGAGAGTGCAGCTTTTACATGCGTAGTTGTGATTACAGGGATTCTGCATTCTTCCTGTATAGATATGGGCCCTTTAGGGGGTGGGGGGGTAAAGTTAGCACTGAACCTATCTACCAGGATGTTGGCAATATCAGTTCTGTAATTTTCGTGCCGTTGTGCTGTAACTCAGAGGAGATATGGGTATTTCCATTGAGATTCTTGACATAGCTATAGAATGCTTTGTGGTTGCCCTTAGAATTAGTGGCAATTTTGTTTTTGTAGCTAGCTTTGGAGGATCTTATAAGGGATCTCAACTTCTTACTGAGGCTGACCAGGGAGCTCCTCCACTCATGGGATTTTACTCTCTTTTGCAACAGTTTCTTCCTTCTGTTGCACAGTTTGTTTATGGCAGGGGACCACCAGATTGGCTTCCTTTTTTTGGAGGATAGCATCTTGGTTCTGTTTTGGATAGCATGATCAATGCACTCGTGTAAGTGCTTATAGAGTGCATTTGTGTAGGATTCAGCAGTCGTAACTGTATTGTCCATATGCATGGGTGTCATGAAGTTCCCCACTTCTGTCTTAAGAAGCATGAAGTTGGCTTTGGAGAAATTTTTTACCATGGTTTCCTTAATGGGGGTGGGGGCGGGATGTGGATATCAAGGGTGATTAGCTTATGGTCAGATCGGACCATCGAGGAGTTCAGATGTGGAACACTGGTCACTCATGTTGGTAATGACTAGATCTAGGATATTGTTGCCCCTGGTGGTGGTGTGGATAAGTTGATCCAGGGCATTGGAGTTTATGAATTCCAGAAAGCATTGAGCTAAGGAGTTGGTACATGAGTAGTTTTCCCAGTTAATGGTGGTGTAGTTGAAGTCACCCATTATTAGGGTGTTTGGTTGAACCCTAATATTTTCCAGTACATCAAGAAAAGAGGAGTGGGAATCCTGGGGCATGGTGGGAGATCTGTAGCAAGCTACAATTTGGATTGCAGTTTTGCCCAGAGTTAGTTACACTTGGATAACCTCAGATGTATTATGCTGAGCAGCTAGCCTGAAGGTGTGGATATCCTTAATGAATATGAACGCACCTCCGTCTTTGGTGTTTCGGTCCAGGTTACATGGCCGAAAAGTGTGGTATGAGTTATAGCCTGGTAGTGCAGGGGTGCTCCCTGGAGCCTTGAACCAGGTCTCAGTCACTGCACAGATATCGATGTTCTCCATTTTAAGGAGTGCCTCGAGTGAGTGCATTTTGAGATTTAGACTTCTAGCATTCAGTAGCATTACCCTCATTTTCTGCTTGCCTGTTCCTGCTATGGTGGTGAATTTGTCATTTGAATCTTGCCTAAAAAAGGCACTATAGGGGCAGCAAGAGCCTTAGCCAGTATCCGGAATCCCAGGGGCGACAGGTGCAGGCCATCTGTGGCAAAGCATCGTGGTCTGTCGACCATGTCATTCCAAGCAGACAGATGCTGGATCCACTTAAAATGACACCAGAAGCTTAGCCAATTGTTGAAGTCAATTATTTTGTCCTTGTACTGCAGTATAATTCTGGGCAATGGCAGAATGCTACTCAGGGCTAGGGTCATACCTTGCTGGGCTACAAGATCAGAGAGCTCTTCCATGTCTCTTTTCATGTAGTCCAGGGAGGTACGGGGTCATTCACACCAACATGGACAATGACGGAGTCATATTTGTACTTGTTGTGAAGTGACCTGAGTGCATGGGTTATGTGGCAGATCCTGGCACCTGACAGCCAGCTGACAGTAACCTTCACCTTGTTTAGCCTGATGAGTGGGACATCAGTGTGCTTGACTATAAAGGCACACTGATGTCTTGAACAAATGATAAGGTCAATAAACAAGCAGTAAGGGTACCAACATATTATGCCACCAATAGTAATTTAGTTAGTGATACAGTTAAGAAATATTGGTCAATATTGACCCAAGATCCAGAAATAAGACCGTTAATAGGTGAAACACCAACATTTATGTTTAGAAACTAAAAGTCATTGAAGAGGATGCTTTGTTATAAACATGAATCAATAGAAAATAATGTAAATTTGACAGGTACATCGCCATGTACAAAGTGTAATCAATGTCAATTTATTGAGCAAAATAACAAATTTGTGCATCCAGACACACAGTATACATATATATTTAAAGTGAAAGCTAATTGTAACAGAAAAGACGTTATATATTTAGCTGTCTGTCAAATATGTTTATCCTTCTATGTGGGAAAAACGAATAGGGAACTTACATTTCGTATCCATGAGCACTTGATACATACAAGGAAGGGCACACTGATGAATGTCCTAGCAAAACATGTAGTTGAATATGGACAGACACATTCTTTTAAGTTTTAAATCATGGAACAGGTTTTATCAAATGAAAGAGGGGGTAATTTGATAAATAAAACGGAAACCTCAGAAACTAGATGGATAGTTAAATTAAGGGCCGACAGAGGCAAAGGCCTCAATGAAAGGATACCAATGAAGCCTATTTTAAAAAATAGGGCTCTTTTTAAATAAATTTATTTTGTGAGAATAGTAAATAATAAAGTGATATATATATTTATATTTTTATGTTCATGTTTTTTATGCTTTTATAATATTCTAAGATAGATGTTAAACATATAGTTTAAAGATGCATCAAAAATTTCACTAAGGGTGTGTATGGCTTTAATTCTAAATAGAATAATTAGTATAGATTTATTGCATTTAATTGTTGAGTATATTTATAAGGGACCACAATTCAATGCATTTATGGTCTGATGAAGTGGTGTGATACAACCATGAAAGCGCTTACCTTGTTTAACTGAGCTCAATGGAAGATTAAAGTTTGTTTTACTTCATTTTAAACTGGATGGACTGGCATTGAGATTTATTTGCCTATGGTTGAAGTATTGGCCTTTTTTTGTGGAATACTTATCTTTGTTTTTTGGTTGGATACTTAATTTATACATCTAGCAGTGCTTTGTGTGTTTGGAACACTTCAAGATTAGTTATAACAGCATGCATGGGTGTTCCAATTAACCCCATAAAACCGATTTGAAACAGTTGCATAGCAAAAAGAACACATGCATAAATGGAACAACTGTATGCATCTTAACAGCATGCCAGTAACATTGATGGCAACAGGCCACCAACAATGGTATTTGAATAAGATATGTTAACATGCAACCAATCAAATATATGAACAATAATAGAACACAAGTCCCAACATTAGGTTTCAAGAACAACATACCCATAGTATATGAATTATAGTATTGATCCAGATGAGGGATGGGTGGAGAGACAAAAAGTCCATTAACAACTGTTTATGCTTCTGTTTTCCACAACAGTACTGCTCAATACTCTATGGGTCTGCCCTCACTTTACATCTGCCTATGGCCCATAGCTTCTGTACCACAAACATACATATTAAACTGTCAGCCTGGAATGGTATGGGGCAAACTGTGACAACTCTGAGTACATGACTAGAGGAGACTCATACATGTCAGGGTTAATATCTGGCACAGAAGGGGTACCCTGAACTGTTGTTATGTGAGTGTGCTACTGGCATACTTCAACTGTTTTCCTATCTGTGTCCAGGATTATTGGCAGCAGTGACCAGTACCCATGACAGTGTGACACTTGAGAGACATGTATCTGGAAGAGTGCATGTTGTATGTACCTATCCTGCTGTCATTTGCAGGCATGTGATGGGACAGTTGAACAGCTGTACACAGTTTATTAGTATACCCTTCATACAGCTACTACCAACATTTCCTTACCTGTAAAACCTGTGCAGAAAATATATGTTAACTCTACCTGACTGTTTTTACATTTATTCCTGATTACTTGTGTGTAGATATGCACACATCTTAGTACCACTCCCTGGAATTGAACCATGTTTGGGTGTGCAAAATTAACAACTAAGCTATTTCACATCAAACTGATCTACTGGGGAACTGCTGTTTCTTGTTTCACTGGTTTCTGCCTAATAGTCTCTTGGTTAGACAGTCTGAACTTGTAATCCTGAGACGCATGCATGACAGATAGTTATTGTACTGTGCATTAATCCTTTGGATTACTATGTGCATTAATCCTTTGAATTACTACTGTCTGGAAAGCAAAGGTTAACACAAGGCAATGCTGGATGGAACACACCTTGATATTTTATACATTACTATTCAGGGTTCGGAGCTTAGTGCAGTATATATTTCACATTCCATTTATATCTTGTTTTACAGCTCCACCATCTACAATTTTTCTTAACAGCTGGTTCACTGAACAAAATTGGTTAATGTATGCTATCACAGCCATATTTGCTATGAAGAACCTGTATACATTCTATATGTCTACAACAACATACCAAAGTAAACACAACAATTTTTTATAGGGATCTTTATTACACATCAATATTAGTCGGACAAACTTTTTTATTTCTTCAGTTAACACAGTAACAGTATACCTACTAGTAGTAAGCAATGTACTCTTTCTTAGCTATTTGCACAATATGCTGCAAAATAGATTTGTACTCACCAGCCTGTCAGGACAGCCTCAGCAGTCTGTTGGCATGGTCTTTGACATTACTAGCCCACTCTGCTGCAGCTGTAGGGGAGAAAAGCAAACATTATGCATACCTGTTTATCACATTCTCAGGCTAGTATTTGCTACAAATTACTTGCTAGTGATACTTTCTCACTACTGGAGCATTCTGTGCCTGTGCATCTTGGATCGACTGGGCCCTTCCTCCACTTTAGGTTGGCATAGTGGTGCCGTACCTGCTCACCAGTTTGGGGTATGCCAGTAGCACTGGTGAGATCATGTTCAAGATGGCCCCAGACCTCTGCTTTATATTGTGAGCCCTGGTACTGCCCCTGCAGCAGTCTGTCATCAATGTTTTCGACAAGGAGTCCAGCCATGACCTTGGACTCCTGAATGCTCCAGCGCTGTGCCCAAAAGTGAGCTCCTTCACCTGCACCAGCCATAGCACCTGCACAGATGAACTATAACAGATTCTGGCTGTATTCCCACCTTTGCTGTTTAAATAAGGCCATATTCCCACCCCTTGCTGTCATTGGACCATTTTGAAAATGTTAAGCTCTGCTAAGCAGTGCACAAATCCACTAAGCTGAGTTGAACAGTGCTTAAAGGGGTAATTGCTGAGCACTGCTTAACAGTGCACAAATCCGCTTAGCTGAACTACCTGCTGCTTAGCATTCATGTCTAAGCAATGCTTAAACCTGCTAAGCATAGCTGAACATTGCCAACCATTGATCACTTTTCTATTTAAAAATTATCAGAATAATGACTTAATTTAGTAAATGTATATGATTTACTTTACATGGCATCCCTCTATTTGCTTTCATTACATTAGCAAGGGGTGTGACTATACTGTACGGGACACTTGTATATACATGGGTGGTTTCACATGTTATATACACTCACACTTTCATTTTACACCAGCTACACTACCTTGGTTGACAAAAATCAATTACTACATACTTTAAGATGAAAATAATGATTTTTAACACTGCTTTCCCCATGTAAAAATAAATTGCCTGTCTTGGTACTCAAACCATGAAAGCCTGCATGTAAAGCCAGAACTCTTACCACTACACTATCTCTGTTTGGGAAGTTGAGCTCAATATTTTTATTTATCTGCTCTGGGGTGTTTAAGCAATGCTGGGCAGAGGGCCATAATGTGCACACCTGCTCAGCTATGCTTAAACACGCCTTAGTATGGAAAAAAACTATTTATGTCCTTGTACTGCCTTGTTACTCTAGGAGGTTGATGGGTATGTGAGGCAGGCATCTGGGCATTCTGCAGACACCTGTACAGTTCAGGGCTTTACCCATATGGCACTTTCAGATGGCAGACATTTCTGTTTCAGTCTTCCTACCCTACAGGAAGTCCATGCTACTGCAAACCTTTTATTCTGTCATCTTTCAGGTTTGTCAGTGCACTTTTTAAAATGTGTCCCTATTTATGTGCCTTTGTCCCCCCATTATTTATGGCCTTGTACATTGTTCTTGCTCTAGGAGGTTAAGAGGTATGTGAGGCGGGCATCTGGGCATTCTGCGGAAACCTGTACAGTAAAGGGCTATGCATACCTCTCAGCTGTACAGATTTTCACAGAATTTCCAGATTGTTGTCTCATATTTTTGGCCTTTTTCTGATCTAATTGTGGTTTTCTGGCAAGTCATTGAGGACTGCAGGCAGGAATAATGGCATGCATTTGAGTTTCAGACTTCTATCCTTCAGAAAATTAATGCTAATGCATAACCTGTTTTCTATCAACTTTCTAAGTTTGTAAGAGCTATATTTAAAAAAGTGTCCCTATTTTAGGGCTTTATCCCCCCATTATTTGTGCATTTGTCCAGATTTCTTGCTTTAACAGGTTGAAAGGTATGGGGCTATGGCTGTACAGCACTTTTACAATGCAGGGGGTGTGTGACAGAACATGTCACACATCCCCTGCATTGCTTTCTTGCTCCCCTCTGTATTTCAGTGTCCGTGGACACTGAAAATACTCATTTATTTCATTTCAGTGTCTGCAGACACTGAAATACTGGCATAATATTAGAGAAGTTATCTAATATTATACCAAAATACTTTTACAAAGTACCGTACAGCACTTTCTGAGTACAGGGGGCTTGTTAACTGTGCGAGCATTAATGGAACATGGCCCCTGCACTCGTTCACTGTTTGTGTCCATACAGCCCTTATCAGTAGCGCACCTTCATGAATATGCAAGGTGCACTGCTGTCAGAGCTGTGCAGAAATGGACATGGTTCACTCCATACAGGAATAGCACTATTCCTGCAAGGAGTTTATTGAATCCCAGGGCTAGTGCAGTGCTTGTGTGTATGGATGTAGTGCATATTCGAGACTGCCTTATGAAGTGGTACTGTTACAGAAAGTTTTTTTGTAAGGTAAGGTGTTGAATCAGAGTTAGAAGCAGGGGCAGGGTTAGGGTTAACATGCCCTAAGGCTGTGAATTCTCCCCCTTGTACTACCTTACTAATGCTTGCTAGTCTGTACCCTAACCCTACCCTGCCACCTTACTTTGCAAAACAATTTTTGTAACACCACTACTATTCTGACAAATCTGGTCTGACTGAAGTAGGGTAAAATAAAGTAGCAGAGTAAATGATTTTATCTCCAGATTTATCACTAAGGAATCAAGACTT
>NC_056733.1:600674269-600676769 GCF_019279795.1 Protopterus annectens
GCACAGGCATAATTATAGTGACCAGGCCATTCCTTTTCCAGGATGGGTGAGCTCCTCACTTCCACAATCCCTTAAGTTGGCTGTTCAGGGTCTGAGATACAAGTGGAACTCAGGTTATCTGAGGTCCTCATCTTCAAAGATGTAACCAGGAGGCAGAACAACCCGTGTGTGTGTGTGTGTGTGTGTGTGTGTGTGTGTGTGTGTTAACTTCATTATTATTATGAAATACCATGCAAAATGTCACAATTCACCTTGTACCCCTGACACAGCTGTTGTCAAATAAGCACAGTTTGAGCATTTATGGATAGTACTATTTTTAGGGCATATTTTGTCTTGGAAAATGCAAAGCTGAATGTCACAGCTCCAAACCACTCAGACAATTGCAAAACTGGAAAATGCTGCTTTTCTGAATTATGTTAAAATGATATACATTACTCTTCTGTTGCAATAAAGTGAAATACAAAATGTACTCTTGGAACTCTTCCTTCTTCCATGTCCCAGTAAATGAAATACAGCTCAAGATTTCAAAATAAAACTTGCAACAGAATAAGCACTATGTTGTTTAATTTTGTGCTTTTTCTGTTAAAATGCTACAGAATGTCATACCACCTGGCTTGTAAGTACTGCAGTGCCTTATGTTCCAGTTTGAAAATAATTTAAAACACACACACACACACACACACACACACACACACACACACACACACACACACACACACACACACACACACACACACACCTGCTGATCTGCAATCAGTCACACATATTACTTAGCTATTTGTAAAAGTACTGTATACTATAGTATAAATAAACGAGGAAAGGTACTACCCCCCCCAAAAAAAAAAATTAAAAAATACAACTAAACATGATAAACAAGCACAGTGGCCATTTGCTAAGCACAACTGAGTTCTTCATTTTGGGCATTATAGAGGAAATAATGCTGTTTTGAGACTCATAGCACCTGAAGTATTCTACTCTTTTCCTGTAATACCCACAGTGTCAGTCATTATTACTTATACATATATGTGCATGTGTGTTTGTATTAATTATGTTGTGTACACACGCATACTCCTTCCTATACATATCTCTATAATGTGTGTGTCTGTGTGTGTGTGTGTGTGTGTGTGTGTCTGTAAACACACACACACACACACACACACACACACACACACACACACACACACACACACACACACACACGCACACCTTTACATATATCTAAAATCTATTTTTATTTTCTAAACATGTCTTCTTTATTAAACTATCTAGTGACAATAACATCAAGCATACAAATATCATAACCTGTACCAGGGAAATAAGGGGATAAAGCCCCAACGATGTAAGATGGGTTGCCAACTGGCTCATAAACTGGACTCAAAATCAACCAGCAGCCCTGTTACCAGCAGGGTGCCACAGTGGTCAGTGCTGGGCATCCTACTGCTTGGTATATACTTCTCAGAATTTTGGGTCAGAACTAAGGGGTTTTGGCTGACCAAGTGTGCAGACGACTGTAAACTAGATGCAATCATTGAATCCCCAAATGATGTCAGTATATTCCAGGAGGGTCTCACACAGACCAGTGACTGGTGTATTAGTCATGGTCTCAAACTGAATGCAAAGAAATGCATCATCATTCCCTTCAGCACAAACAACGTCCCTTTACACTATCAAATCAAGAGCAATAACCTAAGTACCCATGAAGTGGTAAGGAACATGGCATCACAAGTTGACTGCAACCCTAACTTCAACCACCATGTGTCTACTGCGGTAAGGAAGGCTTTCTATGTAGCACACTTGATTAGTAAAGCCATCACCTTGAAAGCAAAAGATGTTACAACCCCTCTATACCTGGCACTAATCCAGACCATAATTGAGTATAATATCCCATTTGGCATGTACCATACAAAGCACCTGCAGCAACTGGAAAGACCTCAGTGGTTTCTAACAAAGAAGAGCAAGTGCTTGTGCCTTACACAGACCAACTAAAGTCTCTGTCACTATACCCCATAAGGTATAATCTTCTTAAGGGAGACTTATGCCCGGCCTGTAGAGCAATTCAAGACCCAAACCTAATGAACTTGCTGCATATCAGTAAATCAAATAGAACTAGGACTACCCATTCCAGGGACCTAAATATGGTCTGTGACTTAAATAAGACATGCTAGAAGGACATATTTATCTCCCAGTGACTGCCACATCTTTGGAACCGGATACCAATTCATGTGAAGCACAGCACTTCTATGACACTTTTCAAGAGGAACCTGGATGAGCTGATGGGGCACCATAAATTCTTACTGGGGATAGCACCCACAACCCTCCTGGACATGGGCAGTCATCACTAAATGCAATCTTGGGTATTGATTAGCATTTCCATGGTATTACATTGGGATGAAACAGCTAGGCTTAAAATGACCTTGGGTTGACAGCCTAGCAATTTCCTATGATCCTATGATCTTATGATCCAGGCTACCTGGCTTCATTTATCAGAAAAGGCACTTGG
>NC_056733.1:600681769-600756769 GCF_019279795.1 Protopterus annectens
CTGAGAAGTATGGTTAAGAGGGCCCTACATATTTAAAGCTATATATGCTATACAAGTCTGGATATTGATTCCAAGCAGTCACTTCAACAAATATAATCTCGCAGGTTGCTGTAACATAGCTATGGGGCACGTAAACACCACTTTTACTCTCAGCTAGGCCTCTTGCTCCAGTCTTCTTCCTGTCCCATCATACTCAAAGATTTAGCATCTTTAGATGGGACTTATTGTCTTCATTTCTTCCACGTCTTGCTTGGACAACTGTGGTAGTTCTTTTTACCATAACCAAATGTACAGTAGTAAAAAATTGCATTTCTGTTGGAAAACACAGGTAACACTGTAGAAATAGTCAGACTGTATTTGATTTTATGTTAATTACATTCCAGTTCACCTTTGAAAATTGCATTTACTGTTACCGAAAAGCCTTGCAAAATGCCATGTTCAATAAAACTCAACTAGATGTCTCTTTTTTTAGTTGCCACAAGAACCTTAATATCTGCTGCTTTTCGTATAAAGAAACAAACAGAAACAAAATAAGCCTTCGTTTACCATACTTTTGCTGTAGATGATATCATCTAATACACTCATTCTATTCCAACTCAGTTCATTGTGTTAGTTTAGTTTTAACAAAGTCTGAACAATTATTCACCTTTTAACACACTAAGTAATCTCAAATTTATTCTTGCCTTTTGCTTTAACATAACCAGCAGTTGATATAAATACCATTTATTCACATTTTATTCCAGTTTTGATTGCCTTGTATAGAATTTCCTATGTCTTTGTTTAAATGGTAATGTGACATCATACTGTTCATTATTCCCATTGTGATTGCTTGTATACAACTGCCTATGTTTTTGTGTGTTTCATTGTAATGTGACATCATACTGTTCATTATTCCCATTGTGATTGCTTGTATACAACTGCCTATGTTTTTGTGTGTTTAATTGTAATGTGACATCATATTGTTCATTATTCCATTGTGATTGCTTGTATACAACTGCCTATGTTTTTGTGTGTTTAATTGTAATGTGACATCATGCTGTTCATTATTCCCATTGTGATTGCTTGTATACAACTGCCTATGTTTTTGTGTGTTTAATTGTAATGTGACATCATATTGTTCATTATTCCATTGTGATTGCTTGTATACAACTGCCTATGTTTTTGTGTGTTTAATTGTAATGTGACATCATATTGTTCATTATTCCATTGTGATTGCTTGTATAGAACGGCCTCTTTTTTGTGTGTTTAAATTGTAATGTGACATCATGCTGTTCTTAATGCAACTCAGAATCATCAACATTTGTCATCTTTAATGTTTTAACATAATCAGCTAAAAGTTAGACACTTTAGATTCTGCAAGATCATTTCCAAATGAACTCCACTTTCTTTCACATTTGGTCTTATCTCCTATTTATGATCATCACAACTTCCAGTTCTGGCCTTATTTAACAAATCTACCTTGCTTTCTATTTCTTTTTCCAAATCACCCCATCTTCATTTTGACTACTTTTAATTTCATCATGTTATTTGTGATATATGATTCCACTAAAATCTTCAAACAAATTTTAACTATAGCAGTTAAATTAAATCTTAACAAACAAAATGAAAACATCTGACCACTTGAAGCACCATGCACTGAATCACAATTAAATATAATTGTTATCATTTCTCATTTGAGAGAGACCTCAAACAAAAGTTGGAAACTATAATTTCAGGGACAGCACCAGCACACTAACCAACTCACTCCATCTTTAATTTATATAGACTGAAAAGTGAGAAGCTATGATGGGGTTTATTATTAAGTTTCTTCAAACAAATGCGTTTTCTATTGTTAAGATGTGTTATGTAATTAAAGGGAGTTAAACAATGTATGGGCTTTCTCCTTACATTATTGTCTCTATTCATCTCAAAATGCTCTCTATATAATAATATACAGGGACTTAAATGTTTATGTAATATTTTGTATGTTGTACTACAAATTCTGCGTCACACTGTGCAATATTTTTTAATGTGCACTTTCTGGCAAGGTCTGAAATCAACCAGTGAGAATCAGCGCATTAATTAAATTTTCGGATTTAAATAAATGAATAATATACTGTCTCTGCACCTTGTACATCCTATCCTGTGACATACAATAGCTACACCCCCATTCGGACAGACCTCAGTATACTGCAGGAATTAGTAAGGAAGGAGGACAGATGGTCAGTCTATTTTTAGTTAAGAATGTCACCAATCAGACAAATGATTGCATTTTGTGTAAAGTAGAGAAAACGTTAAGCTATCAGTCTTTATAATGCATTTTTAATAGTACGGAGAGAGAAAGAGAGCGATAACTGAAGGTAGCCAAAATGACATTGGAAAATAAGACAGTGAGTCATGATATAAACCTGTAAACATTAAGTACCTCAGCAGGATGTGGTTAAGTAATGTATTTCTCACAAAGGTATTTAGCAAAACCCAGGATCAGGGAAGACAGTTGCAATGAACAAGGATTGTAGCATCCAAATCGCTATGTAAGTGCACCACTATATAACACTAATGATGTTTTACCAAAACATTTCTACAGTATAGCAACTCTTATGGCTTTTCAATAACTACTGATATGCACTGATTTTAGCATGTGTATAATGTGTGCAAGTGTTGTATGAACCAGGCCCATGTAAGAAAGTGCTTGTGAATCCCAAGTCCATGTCCACATAGTTTAGGGTAGTAGCCCAGAAGGGTAGCTAAGCCATGCTATGTATATTAACTCAATAATGCAAACTAAATCCAAACATTGAAATGTGCAGAAGCAATCCTACTGTTAACACAAAGACTTCTACCAGTAGTATTGTGGTAAGAACATTTGTACAAACGTGCCATCACTGCTAGACTTTTGAATATTGGTGTTGGTCTTGGAATGTAGATAGGTAACTGCTGCCTGAGATTCCTGGCTGTTTTTCCTGCTCATGAAAACTAGAGTCTGCCTAATATGCTTAATACTTAAAAGTTTCCATGCTAAGAGTTATAATTACTCTGGCTGATACAATCACACTGTAAAAGACAGCACAGGTTTCGCCTCCTGTGAAACCTGTGAATGTATTGGTAAAACTGTGAGTTGCTCTGAATAGCTTCTGCTAAACAATCAGCATATCAGGTGATTAGTCCAGGAGGAAATTAATTCATGAAAGGCACCAAAAAAAATCATAGCACAAACAACAAAACCTAAAGATTCTGTCACACAACAGTTTCTTTGTATTCGCAGTTTCCCTTTCTTGGAACCTTCTTCACCTTGGCTTTCTCTCATGTTGTGTTACAGTTATTTGATCTCACTTTTTTAAATTCTCAGCAACAACCAGTACTTAGTGGGTGATAAAATCTCACCGCAACACCAACCTGAGCACTTACCAAATAATGCCAGCATTCTGTATTTAGGCTTTAGATAATGAAAGGGGTATTGCTTAGAGCATTCATAATCTGATGTTATTTCTAACTGAAATTCAGACACTGTGAATGTCTCATAAAAAAAAAATCTTTTTCACCTTGCTCTGGAATGTACTTGGATCTTGTTATTATGTGCTTTATGAAAAGCATGTGTAAAATAGTGACGTTAAAGGTATTTCTCAGTAACAATTTCATGCTGTATGTATCTAGAATGTGTCATGACTTAACAGCACATGTATCTTGAAGCACTTTCTCAGAATTATAAGCTATTTTTTGAAATTTTTATTTACATTTAACAATTTACTAAACATAACATGTTATTTTCTATTCATGGAAAGCAGCCATCTGGATTAATCTCTGTTATGTAAGAATGTAATACAGTAGAGAGTCGATTATCTAAACTAATTGGGACCTAGGGTAGTTCGGATAATCAAACTGTCGGATAATCAAACATATAATTGAAATGGATAAAAAAACTTCTAAAAATCTTGTTTTTTTCTGCACACAGGAATACACTATTCAACCATTCAGTGATTCCAGTGGACAATAAAGAATATTTCTCACACACGAGCTGCCTACAAAATCAAAAACATGCTCAAGTGAATATGTATAATGTTTACATATTCAGACTTTATTATTTCTCTTACACGAAGACTTTGGAAGGCTGGTTCTGAAAACTGATGTTTTGAATTATCGACGTTTGGATAATCGAGTCTCTACTGTAAGACCAAAATAGAATAAACATCATGGATAACATGCAGCTACAATAAAATGTCCTGCTTCCTTTTGCCTTATACTTTATTTCAAGGCTTACCCAGAATCTATGTTACATTTGTCTGATAATATCAGGGTTCTGTCTGTCAACACAGCCTGGTGATAACTATAAATGTCAAGCTGTGGTCCTTGCTTCTTACCTTCTTTTGCCTGAATTCAGTGCATCTTTACCAACACAGCTAATGGCATGCTGTTTTTTTTTGTTTTCTGTCTACTCCTTTATGTTGTTATTCAATCATCTTTCTTCTTCTGCTGAGGTCAGGAGTCACTCGGTGCTATCTTATACCATCTCTAGTTCTAACTATTCAACAAAAGTTTAAAAATAATATGTGGAGAAAAAGAAACAAAGATCTGGCATTATACTTAACTCTAAATAACAATTTTTAAGTTGTGACCTAACCTTTTGTTTATTTGGTACCCCAGAACCATATTTAAATAATTTAACATCCTGATGAATGAAGATTTGAGATTTCTGATGATTTTTTTTATAGTTCCCTTTTCTGTTTCTCTTCCTGATGTTTTCAAACTGCCTTGTTGTGATTATTCTGTGCCCCTATGCATTCTTCCCAAGCCTCTTATTTGGCCTGTATTCTTCAAATTCTCCAGTCATCCCTCTGCAGGGTGAGGGGCCTGTTTTTAACATTCAACTGTTGCCAACATTTACTGCATCTCCTGTCGTAGCCCCAGAAAATTATTTTCACCGTGTCTACTTCTAATTATTTGTTTGTTCATTTCAAATACCTAGTTCATCCTATTCAAGGTTTTGATGGAGTCAGAGCCTCTCCTGGAACTCAATCAGTACAAGGCAGACACCAGCTCTTGGATGAAATACTGGTCTGTTTCAGGATAATCGCTCAACACAAGGGAGACAACAGCTTCTTGGTGGAATTTCAGTGTATCACAGGATAATCTGTCTCTCCATCCCTTACACACACACACACACACACACACACACACACACACACACACACACACACACACACACACACACACACTCACTTTGGCAGCAGTACTTTATTTGTTCACATGCATAACAAGATGGGGATGCTACATCTAGACCATGGCTTATTGATTAGAAGAAGGGCAGCACAGTGGACTAGCAGTTAGATTTGCTACCTCAAAACACTTGGTTGACCTCTTTGGTTCCTGTCTGAATGCCATCTATGTACAGTGTCCAGGTCCTTCTTGTCTATTTACATTTTTGTTGAAATGTCTAATTTCCTTCCACTCCCAAAATACACGTCACTTGGTGAGTTGGTGAACCTCTTAATTGCCTGTACATATGTACACAGTATGGTTTTGTGTGTGTGTGTGTGTGTGTGTGTGTGTGTGTGTGTGTGTGTGTGTGTGTGTGTGTGGGTGTGTGTGGTCTTTTGTCCTTTCATTATGTTTCCTCCAGTAGTTTTCATTTCTGGAGAGAGCATGTAGGTGTTATTACCATCAGAATCTTATGTAATGATTGGAAGGCATGGTATAGCATCTCTCATTGCCTGCTTGTAGTGCATGGGCAAGGTGTTGGATCACACTTCAGGTTATATCAGTTCAGGAATAGGTTTGGTGAATTGAAGAACCACTGGGGGGGGGGGGGTCTGATTTTCCAAACTATATATTTACATTTCACTGATCAAGGCAGAATAATATATGATGGCTGTTTCTCATACCACTTCAGATGGCCTGCTTTAAATACTTCAGGCATTCTTATCCAGAGTAAGTGTGTATTTATTCTTACTGACACACTTTTTTAATTAAGCTAATTTTAGTCAAGATCAGGAGCCCAGAGAGATAGTTGGACAAGTATTTATAATATATCCCGAAGTTTTGACACGTGGATTTATTTTATTCTATTTTACTTTTTACACATTTTTAATAAGGTAGTGCTCTGATCAATACTGACTAAATTCAGGCTTAGCCCCTGTGAAATTAAAAGACTTCAAAAAAAAAAAATGTGCCAGCAATAACAAAGTTGTTCAGATTAGTTTCACAGAAAAGTTGTATATGTATATTACAGGCTATAGTAAACAAGCAGAATGCAACGTGCAATGTTTACATTATTTTTTTAAGTGGATTGACTTTCAATACTTCTGTGAGAGGAGCACAGAAGAAGAAAGGAGAGAGGGACAATGTGTTAAGTGATATATCTTGGGTTATAGCAAAAGCGGAAGCATTTAGTGCTTTTTGATTTATATCCTGAATTTGGAGAAAGTGTTGATTTTCTTTAGGTTGATGGGGAGAGCTTGTAAAAGAGTAGGTGTCCAAGAGGGGAATGCATGTGCAGTTCTGTTTGGTTTTAAGGATAATTAGAGTTGGTGTGGCTTGTGAGTAGTGTGTTGGGGTGGATGTGGAGTTTTTCATGATGTTTATCTGCAAAGGGAGTAAATGCCTGGAGATGGGGTATTTTGTGGAGCTGGGATTCTAACAGTAGATTGGATCTTCACTTTCTGAGTAGCCATTTGACTTTTCTAAGGTGATACACTGATGCTCAAGGAAGAATAAATGTGTAATGAATTGGCAGATGCTGTCGGAGATTGCCTGTAGTGTGATGGCATTTTCTTGGAGGTGGATACCAAAATGGATTGTCATATTCTAGCTGAGAGATGAGAATTCCTTTGCTGATGGCTGCTCTGGCTGGTTTGGAGATCTTTTTGGCCAGGAAGAGGAAATAGATTAGTTTCACTGTCAGTATTGTGGAAATGGAAGTTTAGAGATTGATCAAGCCAGAACCATAAGTATTTAAAGATAGAGGTTATTTCTATGGTATGATTGTGTAAGTTAAAGAGTGAGGCACTTTGTGAATTGTCTCTGAACTTCCAAAAAGCATACTATTGGTCTTAGAAGAGCTTTGATGTAGTTTATAGTTCATGAGCCATTTGTGCAGCTCATTTAAGTCTGACATTTAGGATTGATTTTTGGTGTGAGAGTGGCTTGATTGTTAAATGACCGATTTAGATATATCGAAGACATTCATAAGGTTAGTGCTACAGGTGTGGGGATTTGGGGGAAGCTCCATGCATGGCAGATATGGAGGCATTATGTAAATTATAAATAATTTCATACATTTTAAATTTGATCTGCAAGTCATAAGTGAACAGGTTTCATTGAGAATTGATTTGATTAGCAGTACTATAGTCTGGAAGCACATCACTTTTTTGATAATAGTAAGACTAAGAATTTTATCCACTTATTTGAAATTGTGATTCTTAAAGATGGTACACAACAATGTGATTTTTTTCTTACAACTGTAATGTGTGACCCTAGAAATGATTAGTCCTGTAGTGAAAATGCAGTTTCCTCTGTACAAGCGGCGTACACGGCTTTGCCTCCTTGAGAAAACCTGAGTTTTCATAACTGCTTGCATGGAAGTTTGATCAGATTTTAAGTGAAGATCCAGTCATTCAGTTTGCATATAAAATAGGAAGGGATCCAGATGCCAACTCAACCTTCCAGTGAAATCTCTGCTGGCTATTTTCATACCCTCTTTCTTTCTCTCTGTCTCTTTTGTCCTCTACCCACTTTTGTCCTTATATCTATGGGTATGGCATACTTGTAATTGGTTTTGTAGAGCAAGTCATTTAGTAGTGTTAACAAGCTGCTTGTGTCTAAACCTTAAAATCAGGTGCCTTGCAAAATGTGATACTGTGACCTATCCATTTTTTTTGTCCCAGAAAAAGCTGAATGGAGTAAATAACCAAGAGCACTGCACCAAAAATAAAAATTCAACAGTTTTATTCCACCACAATAAGAGTTTAGTGCTTTCATCAAAAGTACATAAAATTGACTTCTTCAGAACTACATGACACACATAATGCTGATTTAAATAATGTTTTTGTCTTGCAAAGTCTTGCCTTGACTGTCTTCTTTCTTCAGTGAATTTTGATGGTTATGCTATGACATGGTGCTGGCCCGTGTGTGTGTGTATGTGTGTGTGTGTGTGTGTGTGTGTGTGTGTGTGTGTGTGTGTGTGTGTGTGTGTGTGTGTGTGTGTGTGTATGTGTGTAGCTAGCACCATGTCATAGCATAACCATCAAAATTCACCAACCTCAGGAGAATAGAGACTACCACCAGGAGGAAAAAAACAAAACAAAACAAAAGTGTTGAGTTTCTTTTGAAAGTGAACCCTTGCTTCTTGCTAAAAGCTCTATATGAAAATATTTTGATCTGTTTCAAAAGATATTAAACCAGTAGAAGTTTTTTAAAAATTTTAGAAAAAAAATCACCTTTAATCAGGTTTCTTAAAGTAAAGTTTATTCTGATTAGTGCTTTCATCTTCCAGATTTCATCATATCTAAAATGTATATAAAAAGTAGCTCATGGCTTGCTGTTGTATTCAGGTTTCCACAAAGGGAGATGGAGGATCAGCTGATATGACTGGCTAGTGTTAAGTCTATTTCTAATTGGTTATGCTTGATATTTGCTAGTTGGATGGGACTTTTACTCCTTAATTTCTGGAAGTTGCATGCCTTATTACAGATTCAAAATCACAAAATGCAGCACGGGCACTTGGTGGTCAAACAGAACATCACTGGTAATCCAAAAAAAAAAAATTATTCACAAAAAATAAGCACTTTTGTTTTGAAAAAACAAAACTGCATCAGATAGTAGAAAATCCGCAGAACATTTAGAACTCTAAAAGTAGTCAGATGACAACTTTCCACCAAAAAACTTAAAGCTACAGTGTATCAAATAGGCAAGTTAAACTTCCATAAGATTTAAAGGGGGACAAGTCATGAAAACTACCTGAATGATACAGTTAAAGTATAAAACATACCTGAGGACTGAATGGCTCAGAGTCACTGTTCAGTGAATCTACCTGGGAGGACTTGCAGCATTCTGTTGGCAACCTCACACTTTTAGTTCAGCAACTTTCACAAAGGATGGATTCTTTGCAAATGCCAGAAACTACACTGAGGAGCGCACTGACTGAGATATATTCCATTTTTCAAAGTGTGAGACCTAGAGAGACTAATACCTCTGTAAATACTCCTTTGTTACAGAATGGTAATAGAAATTCTAACTTGGGAAGAGATATAAATATCATCACTATGCCGACTGTGAATGAATGGATCTAAAAGAAGCCTGAATTGGTGTTTAATGAAAATTATGTAGCTGAAGAATTTACTTTAGGTGAGCAGCTGACACTTTTGAGTATAAACTAACTAAAATTAGGAAGCTTCAACTTGAGAACAGTTACTTGCTGGAATCAATTAAGGCCAGTAGGATTCCTAAGGGCCTTAGAGTGTGGAAATTTCCAACAGGTTTAGTTAATAATTCACCTCTCCATAAAGATTTATTAAGAATGTTCAACAGGCAAGGCTGTGAACTTATGGAGATTCCCATTAAACATAATGCCATGCTTATTGGCACACTTGCGACTGAGATAGGTATTCTTGATAAAAGCATTACTGAGGACATCCAATACTAGAAATTTAAATTACAACATGCTCATATTTACCATTCTATTGACAAACACATTGCTCAAATGAAAGAAAGAAAAATGAAAAAATTTGAGAGGGATAAAGCTGATTATCTTAACAACAGAGCTCACCCTCCCCCACCACGTTCGCAGGAGTGGGGTGCTAAGAACATTCTCAACAAGCATTTAGTTGAAGCATCTACAACTCCTGATTGTACTAATCATGCTGTACACCAGGATCCCAACTACAATGAGTCCCCTTTAGATTTCCCACCCCTTCAGTGGTCTGAACACCTGAAGGGGAAACAGCAGGGACAGAGGAGGCATTGGTAGAATTGACCACACTTACCACAATTCCAACCTGGCAAATGGAGAAATGCTGAACCGAAGAGAAAGAATTGAAAATGGTAACTCCTGTACTTGAACAATCACACTCCTGTCAGGTTATATTGAATCAAACAAGTGACTTTAATGTTTTTAATTTCAGTTCTTGCAGTATAGTACAAGAACATGCTGATGTTTTATCTAAAGGGTTTACATTTGTTATGACAAAAAATAGTGAACCTAGTGGAGACACTCATGGACTTAAAACTCTACATCAGGAAATTGAACTTGAACCTTTTGTTTACTGATTCTGAGATGGGTGATATTATACTAAAGTTGTCTAGATTATACAATCTACTACTTCATCCTACTTTGTTAGTCTTTGAAAAAATGTGTGAGCTTGACATTAGATCTAACTTAAATAAGTATGCTGGTTTCAATAATACTAGTGGTCATTCTAATACTGAAAAAAATCAACTTGAATTATTGCAATACCTAAAAGCTTGTAACATCTAGTTTATGAAGCCAGACAAAGGGAGGTGGGGTAATACTCATGGACGAGTTACTATATGTAGAGAAGATCTACAACATTCTGTTTCACAATGCATTTACCCAGGTCTCCAAAAGGGAAATGAATTTAACATATGGAAAAATAAGAGCAACGTTGCATGATATGTTAATGCAGTGTCAGATTTCTGAAGATGAGTATATATATTTAAACGTTTAGAATCTCATGATACCAACTATATTTGGTGTGCCTAAGTTACATAAAGATCTGCAAGATCCACTCATGTGCCCAGTAGTGGATGCTAGATCCTCTACTGCTTCTACTTTAACTAAATGTCTTGATTTCCATCTTAAGTCTGAACTAAAGAAGTTTATACATCTAAGTAAGGATTCCTGGGATTTTCTGAGTAAATGTAACCAGTTGACATTTCATGAAACAGCATTTTTTTAACCATTGATGTACACTTGTATCCCCCATCTGACAGGCCTGGAATGGTTCACTGATTTTTTGCAAACAGAAACTATTTGTCCAATGAAAAAAATAAACTTACATGCATATTTATTGTCGTTAGTTTTAAATAATAATTACATCACTTTTGACAATCAATTTTTCCTCCAAACAAAAGGGGTAGCAATGGGGTCAGCTTGTGGTGCCTTTTATGTGAATATGGTCATGCTGTAAGTGGAGAAGAACTTCTTTGTAACAGCTCATACAAGAATTTCTGGTACCTTTATGCAAGGTACCTGGATGATATTTTTATTATATGGAAGGATAATGTAGCAGAAACCACCATTGTTAGAATATTTGAAAAGTACAACAGACTTCGTTAGTTTCACCCACTATTTAGGTGTTGATAGTATTTAATACCTGGGTGTGAAGTTAGTGAAGAATTACCAGATGAAGATAATTATCTCCAAAATATTTAGAAAAGCTATTTATTCTAACTCATTTTGTCACTACACTAGTGTCCACCCCCATCCCCCAAAATAACACAGTGGTAAAGGGGCCAATTTGTTCATGCTGCTAGAATGACCACATGCTTTGAAGACTTTTTAGATGAATGTAATAACATTAAGGGCTTGTTTGAAAAAATAGGGTACCCTGAGTCATTTGTGGATAGATCCCTTCAAGAAGTAATATAAAAGAGAAAGATCAACTACTTCACCCTGGTTTTGAGTAATGAAAATGTGGACATTAGGCATATAGGTATACTTGACCTATACTGGTCCTTGAACACCTCAAGATACCAGTTTAAGGTTTAAATATAGTTTTATTACAAATGTTTCAGTGGACAGTGGTATTATTAAAACAATATTAAATAAGAACTGGGACGTGGTGAATGAGAACATGGAAACACATAAAAAATTAAGAGTACACTCCCCTTATGGTTTTTAGGAAGGGTTGTTGCTTGAAATATTTTTTTGAAGCATCTAAGAAACAATTGTTAGTACAGAGCAATAGAGGTATGTTTAGATGTTTTGGATGTAATTATTGCAAGCATATTCTTGTGGGCAACAAGGTTCATGTTAATGAACAGGTTATTAATATTTATGGAAAATATACTTGTGCATAAAAAGGGATGGGCTGCATTCCCTGCTGCCAATCCTTTGCATGTTTTTATGTCGAGAAAACAGAAAGATGCTTGAAGGAACGTATATGTGAACATTTATATGACATCAAGAATAAAAATGACAATAACACTCTTTCTAAACATCTTAACGGTCATCCAGACCACTATTTTAAGTTTGTTATTGTTGAACAGCTTGGAAAAACTTGTGGTTTGGACCTTGGGGCTTGAAGCTGGACAAAAATGAATTAACTTGGCAATTATGTTTAAAAGCTAACTGCCCACCAGGCATTGATGGTATGACATCCTTTGCATGTTTACTGAAATTAAAAGTGTATTATAGACAATAGGAATTTATTACTTATGATTTGTTTTAAATATATATACATACATATATATATATATATATATATATATATATATATATACACACACACACACACACACACACACACACACACACATACATATACATATGTTTTATATTTTAACTGCATTGTTCAGGTAGTTTTCATGACTTGCCCCCTTTAAATCTGATCTTTTCTTCTACCTGATGAAGTTTTGATTTTCAAAATGAAAGTGTTTATTCTTTGTGAATAAAATTTATTTTTGGATTACTAGAGGCGTGTTCTTTTCGACTGCCGAGTGCGCGTGCTGCATTTTGTGATTTTAAAGTTTTTTTTTTTTTTTTCTTCTTTATTACAGATTCAGACAGAAATAGTATAAAGCTTACTAACAAGTAGAGGAAGAAATCCAAAAAGAATGTTATCATGTTCCACTGATTAGATATTAGGTATTCGTAGCCACTGACAGTTTTTACATGCTGGGGAGAACAGTTTTTGATGTATTATATATTTTATTGCAAACTCTGTTTCTGTACCTATGACCTATATAACACAAGTTCTAATGGGAAACAGTTGAATGTTACACAGTTTTAACTGCTTAGTAATTCCTGCTGAGAAACTCTATTTTTTTAAAGATGTCAACATTTTTAAATACTTATTTCAAGTGATTGTGAACAGAAAAGAAAGAAAATAATACCATATCAGTGTATTGACCATTGTGAATGCCACTTTTACAGGGTTGGTAGCTAGGAGTGGGGTAAGAGCTTTTGAAACTGACCCTATTAGAGTCCAGTCCCTTCTCCTTTGTGAGGATGGATGCAGACAGATTTTATGAGGCTATAAGTGGTATCAGCTGCTGTATAAGAGTAATTACCCACTTTTAGTGGAATATCTTACAACAAAGACTTTTGCAGGCCCCACTTTTATGGCGTCTGAATGTGTTTACACATATCAGATTTTTCTATTGTATGTATTCCTAGAGAAAGAAGTTAACAAAAATTAAAGACATAGAAATATAAATGTGTAGCACATTTGCTCCTATTGAACAGAAGTTTTCAGATCCTTATTAAACCTTATAATGTTTCAAATATTATTTCTCTCATGAAAATTGAAAGCTGAAGCATTATAAATTTCACTTGATGACAAAGACAGTATTTGAAAGGACAAATGAACACACATGGTGCAATTAAAATGTACAATACTAGGGTGAAGGAGCAAAATCTAGGTTAATAATTTATTACAAGAATTCATGGTGAGCAGATGCAACAGAGGAATCAAATTCTGATTGACCAGTTACTATGAAGTTCCAGATACACAGTCCTAGTCCCAATTCCAGGTGGCGGATCAGTCTGGGAGAAATGAAAACCAGTCTTTGGAGGGATGGAACTCCTGTGCCCAAACACTGTGGTGTGTTGTGCCACTGCATTTCTGTCACTTTCATTCATCTCTTTATAGAAGCTGTGCCTTCCCTAATGATCTCTGCCCAAAAAGGACTAGAAAATTATTGTGCACTCAAGATAAAGACCTAGTGGGTGGCATGGTCTGAACTAGAACAAAGTGGTCTTTGTTGATTGGCAGAAATTGGAAAGTGGTAGAGCTAGTTGTAAAAGAAAGGTTGGAACAGTTAAGGAAATTGATCCTACTCTCTGTGACATCAGTATCTAGGGATTTTGGTTAGTAGTACAGCCTTTGGTTAAGTTTCTTTAATTCTAGCACACTTTTAATAGAACAGCTAATGTTGAACCCAGGTTTGTTGCATGCATTCAAGCATTTCCATTTAGTTAGTTTAGGTTTATACAGCTGAAGATATGGAACTTGAAAGAGCTGTGTCCAGTTTTCTCCATTTTATGATTGGCTAGTGCTTTTCTGTTAACCATTCATCTAATGTCTGAAAGGTGCTGGGTAATGTGTATTTTGTTTTTGTTAATTGCTTTGCCCATGTAAAAACAGTTGCACAGTTTGCATTGTGCCCTGTAGACAGACATTTCAGTATTACAGTTACTTTTGCTCTTGTGGTAGTATGTTTGATCAGTGCTAGTGCAAGTGAAGAGGTCAGTTTGATTAATTTACTTGTAGAAACTGCAACTGGGGGCTTTGTAAGCATAAGTGTCATTAATTCACCAGGATTGTGCCTGCAAATGGGTCATTTTGATCAGTGTGCTGCCCTGGTAAACAAAATAAATAAATAAATCTTGAATTAATGTTTGCATGCTAGCAAACAAATTCAGTGTGAAGTGTACCCCAGACACAGCTTATAACTGAATCTCTCAAACCTCACATCATCACTAAAGGATACGTACTAAAGGTGCTCTCCAACACCAAATATACTTCCTTCATGGGACCTCATAACATATCTGACTCTTTAATAACCAGTACTAAACAAGCCTTGGCAGAACCATTCCCTGAACTGTTTAAGCTGAGTTTAGCAACTTGGAATTATCTTTCCGAACAGAAGTAATGATGTCACTCCATAAGAGTGTCCTCACCATTGACTCCAGGAATTATAGGCCCATAAACCCAATGAGTAACAAAGCTACTGAACATATTATAACTGACATGATAAACTATGATATTAAAAATATCATCAGGCTACACCCACAGCAGTTTGCCTTTGTCAAGAGTAGATCCTGTCTATTGAATCTGGTTAACTTCCTTGAAAGGGTAACACAGGCCGTTGACAGTAGCCATGCTGTTCATATAACATACCTTGACCTAGCCAAAGCATTTAATAACAGATCCCTATGTGATAAGATGGATAGCAAACTGTCTGAAAGACAGAATGTACATGTTGCAGGTGTTGGGTACCTTATTTGACAGGATCACAGTGACCAGCAGTGTCCCTCAGGGAATAGTACTTTGACTGCTTTTGCTTGGAATTATGTTTTTCTGGTCTACAGACCATGAATCAAGACCTTTGACTAACCTAGTCTGTAGATTACTGCATACTGGGAGTCATTGTCATGTTATCCTCTAATGCCTAAACCCTTTGACAAAAACTTACATTTGTAAATGCCTGGTGTATTAAAATAGACTCAAATTAGATGCTAAAAAGAGCAATACTGTCACATTTGGTAGACAATCCCTCTTTCTAACATACAGCATAGACAAATCCCCACAACAAAATGAAAAAGTTGGTAAGGACCTTGGAACTTAGGCTGTCAATTCCCTCTCATTTGATCATAATGTAACAGCAGTATTTAGAAAACGCTTGTATTTAGGGCAACTAATCGAGATTTAAAGAGGTCATTATCTCCTTATAGTCAGCATTGATTAGGCCAGTTAATGAATATGATGCCCCTATTGGGATGTACCTCACTAGACCTATCAAACAACAAGAAAGATCCTAGAGACTCCTAACTAAGAGGATTAGTGGCTTAAAAAACATAAGCCAGGAGTAATGACTGGAGGCACTGTTCCTTTATTCAGTATCTTATAGACTCCTGATGGGGGATGCATGTCTTGCCTTTCCTGCCATTGGCAACCCAGTGGTCCTGGATCTCTTGTATTTCTACAAGTCAAATAGTCTCACAAATAGCAGAATCAGGGATCTAAATCTTAACCAGGAGATAAATAAAACACGGTGGGAGAATAGTTTATCACATAGCACCTACCCACCTCTGGAATAGAGACAGTCGATTAAAAGAGGATTAGATGGTTTAATATCAATATTGTGAAAGGCAAAACATTTTCCATTTGCAATATTGAAGTAAACCACTGAACCTGGAATCTCGACTGCAAAACAATGTTGACCCAAATGATCGACACATTTGAGTCGACATTGTCATCGAAAACATCACTATATGACATATCATGTTTTTGCAGGGGTGCAAGGCCCCCTGCACCCCCTGTGGCCCCCACATCCCCTACTAATAATATATTCAACTCTGAGATCACACTACAGTGGGGATATGGATGAATTTCCAATCCCCACTGTACCACGATCTCTATACAGTTTGTCAAACACACTTCTGCGAATGCATTACTGCATTTGCATAAGTGTGTTAGACTACCCCATACACGTGACATTGTACAAACGACAATCCAATTTTCTACAGCATACATGCCGACAGCTTGTCATTCACACAATTGATAGTAAACTGGGTTAGATTATGTGTAGGTAACCCATATATATGTATATATATTTTATTTATTTTACATTTGTTGACCGGGATAGTCCGACTGGATACATGTCCATTTTCAGCGGAGGCCCGGGGAGAAAAGCTCCACAAGGTATGATACAATATAGTTACAAAAAAAGTGAAATAGTAATACAAATAAAAATAACAGAAAGGAGAAATAGGTAAATACAAAATTGCATACAATTTAGTTACTATAACCTAACAGTTTAACTACAGTTCTTAGTGCAATTATTACAGTAGTCAATAGAAAAATTGAGACAGATATTAAAATATGGTTACGGTGGTGAGCAGATAGTAGGCAACTGGATTAAGGGTCCCCTCTCAAGTTGTCCTAAAGGAATTGGATTAGTTATGGAGTAAGTGAGGCCTATGTTTTACGGAGGGCATCTAATCTGGATATATGCATGGGCAGAGCCATTTTGCCTTAAAATATTGTTTTAGAGTCTTTTTAAATTGATCATGGGAGGAAATTAGCCTAAGGTTGTTGGGGAGGGAATTCCATAGCTTTCCTGTGGTGTTAGCAAAGAGAGCTTCACCACCCATATTGTTGGATTTGGTGGTGTGGACAAGGTGTCTATTGGAGGAGTGAAGGCAGCTTAGATTGGAGTAAGGAATAATTATTGTACTCAGTGCAGGGTTTTTTTCAGGTTGTTTTAGGATTTTAAATGCTTCTGTGAGTTGGTTCAACTTGAGAAGATTGGGTAGTTCTAACCAGTCAAGTTTTTTCAGATTAAGGCAGTGATGTCTTCTAAAGGGCAATCCAGTTACAAATCTGGCTATGTGATTATAAGAAGCAGAGAGTTTGTTCAATTCACATTTGTTAAGGTAAGAAAGAACAGGAGAGGCATATAGGAGAGTAGAAAGAAGGTGAGTACGGGCAATGGCTAATTTGGCAAAAGGGGCAAGAAAGTTCTTTATTCTGTATAAGGATCCAAGTTTCTTATTTACAGTCTTAATGGTCTGATTGATATGCATGTCAAATCTAAGTTTGTTGTCAATGACAACTCCTAGTAGTTTAGTATAGGGGTCAGGTGAGATGATGGTTCCATTATTGGATTGAATGGTGAGATGTGTGGGAGGAGGGGCAGGAGTGGGGAAAAGGAGAAGCAATTTGGTTTTGTTTGGGTTTAGGATGAGTTTACACTCTGCAAGCCATTTTTCGACTGTAGTAAAGCAGAGTTGGGTGGCTACTTGTAAATTGGATAGAGAGACATCAGAACATATTAGGGTTGAGTCATCTGCATATTGGATACAGGTGGCTTCGGGGATGACTGAGTGTAGTTCATTTATGAAGACTGAAAAAAGAAGGGGTCCTAGAATAGAGCCTTGGGGAACACCTATAGTATTAGGTAACAGGTGTGAGAGCTTATTGTGCCACTGGACTGCTTGTTGTCTTCCAGAGAGGTAAGCATGGAACCAATTGAGAGCTGAGCAATCTAGGTAAAGGGATTCCAATGTATGGAGAAGTAACTGGTGATTTACCATGTCAAAGGCCTTTGACAGGTCCAGAAAGAGGGCAGAGGATATTTTTTTATTGTTCCGGTTTTGGTTAATTGTATCAGTAAAGGAGAGGAGAGCTATATATATATATATATATATATATATATATATATATATATATATGTATGTATAAAGAGAGAGAGAGAGAGAGAGAGGGAGAGAGCTATGTATGCATAATAAATAGCTTTGTATGTACGTATGTATGTATATATAGACATATGAATGCAGAGTTAAAATACTGAAGTGTAAAAGCATTCATGATAAAACCACTGATGCCTGTGCTTCAAAAAAAAAAAAACAAATGGAGCAAGAAAAAATCAAAACCCAAATTACTATTAAGGGAATTCAGGTCAAATGTGTCTGAATAGTGATTCATAGATTCAAAGAGTCATAGATTATTACTAGGCGAATGACTAGCCATGTTTTCCTGAAAGAATAATAATGTCCTGTTTCCAAATAGGACATTGAGAGCTGGCATTTATAAGCTACCACTGTTCATAAAAGACATGTCTGCCAAATCCAGTGTAAATTTCCTGTTCCCCATCCACTGGTCTAGGCTGTGCTTAATTTGGGCAATAGACAAACTCACCTTCATATGGATGGGTAGCCTGTTCCACAGGAGCGGCACACTCTGGGACACATATCTGTCTCTTCAGCATGTTCTGTTTAAGTCAAAGACAAAATTCAGGTCCTAAACCTTGTATTTCTGGTACTCTTTGTCTTACAAATATGTAGGAGATTCATAAGTGTGTGGTTTGCGGATGCCTTGTAAGCCAGGCACAGATCACACCTCAGCAATCTATGGGAGACTGAGTAGACAGAAAGGGCTTTAAGGCGGTCTGCATAATGCAGGTTTGCTACACCTTGTATTGTTTTTGTAAGGAACCTCTGAAGTCACTCTAGTTGCTGCATATGCCCGATCAGATACTTACCAAAGGGAGCATTTTACTTTATGATTGGTCTGATAAGGGTGGAGTACAGTGAGATAATGACCTCTTTGGACCGAGATGCCATGTCCTTATTTATAAGTTACACAACATAAAAGGATTTCCTCACCACTATGGCCACATGGTGGTCGAAGATAAGGCTACTGTCTACATGTGTATGCAGATCCTTGACCACTGGGTCAACTCTTAGGGGGTGTATTATCAACATGGTAATTAGCCAAAGGGTACAATTATGCACTTCTTAGCATTGAGTTTAAGACCATGGCTTTGGCACCAATGTTAGTCAGATATAGACCTTCTTGAAGAATACTAATGTCTGCAGGGGAGTCAATGATAACCCACAGCTTGCAATCATCTGCAAACTTAGTCAGCCATAAACCTTCAGCATTTGCTTCCACTTTTAGGAAATAGATGCTAAAAAGGAATGAGCCTAGTATGGAGCCTGGGGAAAAAGTGACACATGAACTCATCTCCTCATTCAAATGTGGGTTCAAATACATCTAGGAGACCAGTAAAGAGCCTAGCCCATATTTTCCATTGCCCCAAAGCACAGTCTGGTTATGTGATTTTCTGGAGGTTACACAGTAACCAAATGGAGGTAGAATGATTCAAACCCTGTACCATGACACAGGAAACAGCTCATTAACAATGCAGAACTTTAGTCTTCTGTTCTACTGTTAGGGAAAGGGGATTTCATTAATGAATGTGTAGGTTTATGGTTGGGTCAGGGACAGGAATAAGGTTAGGATTAGCATGCATGAGTATGGTGAGACAGGGGGCTTTGCCCTTAGCTGTCACCAGATACATTCACTTACTGATCCCCCTTTCACTAACAGCACCACTCACTACACAAAACACTAGGACATACAGATTCCACACACACATACACACACACACACACACACACACACACACACACACACACACACACACACACACACACACACACACACACACACACATGCACCATCACAAATGCACAACTCTACATTTATCCTCTAACTCTAGCCCTAAGCCTAACCTGTAAACAATCACACATAACTAAATCTCTCTTACCTAATTGTTACCCTAACCCTAACCAGCAAACACTGGTACACAGAAATGTCTGAAGATGATCCAACCCAAACCCACTTACATAACAAATGCAAAATTGAGCTTCCTATATTCGATTAATTTCATTCTTTTAAATATTCAGTTGTCAGTGTACTGCACTGCTTGGAAATACGTTGAAAGCATTCTTTCTTGAGAGGGTAAAGGGGTGAAAAGTGAACCCCCACTGCCCAACCTTAATAATGTGTGCTCACCCTTACCCTGCCCCTTTCCCGAACCGAATCATACACCCTACCTTACCAAAAGCCTTTTCTATAATACTATCATTATTCAGACAAAGTGGGTCTGAGGTTAATGGTAGGATTTTGGTTAACCAACCACAAAAGGAAACTATTTGCTTTCTTTTTGCAATAAGTTGCAGTTTTTGTTCTTTCCTTTGTTTGTTAGGTAATTATATCTTCAACAACCTAGCACTGACTTTGTGTGTTTCAATACTTGTGCATGTTGATATATCAACATAAAATGTTTGTTATAATATAGAGGATTAATATCAAGTCTCCAGTTATAGCCCAATTATGTGCTAGAGACAGACTTGTCAAGGAATTGAAACATGAGAGGAAAACATTGACATTCACTCCACTCTTGACATGAATTTCTTGACATCAGTATTGAAAACATATAATACATGGCTGCAGTCAGAAAGACCAGATTATAATTCTTTGTGGTACACAAAGCTTTATCTGATCCATTTACTTCCAGTTACAGAAAAAAATGTGTAAGGGTGTAAAGTTTTTTACAGATTTGAAAGACATAAACTACTCACTGCAGCCATACAGGTAACAGGCAGAAGAAAAGCTTCCTTCTAATGAACTCAACTCAAAGACTCAAGAGCCTTCACCAACCGTATTCACAAACAAGCTTAAAAATTACCCCAAATCGCACTGGATATGTCCCTGTACCAACCCTGACTAGTGCCCTTTCCATCTCACATGCCTCTCTCTACAAATGTCCTTTCTTTGGCCACCCCTCTCCATATCATGAAGGGTAAACTGTGTCTAATGCTACTCAATGTATTTTATTCCTGAAGGTAATATGTTGTTACTACCTGTATATACATACTTGCAATGCTTTGTAAGTCACGTGTCATGTGATTGTTTGTATTGCTCTGTCTGTAACCTGTGTGTAATTGCCCTTCACTAATAGTTCTAATAATTGTAATGTGTACATGTACCTTGGAGCTTTTCTCCCCGGGCCTCTGCTGAAAATGGACATACATCCAGTCGGACCATCCTGGTTAACAAATGTAAAATAAATAAATAAATAAATGGATGGCTTTAACAGCTGCTGGGCACTTTGGTCTGCTACACCTGTTTTTTTGTGTGATAGTGTGGTGTATAAAAGATTTTAAAGCTATGAAAATGTTTTGGACACTGCTTTGTAGTGGCTGCTTTATATTTTAGCATGAGACTAGAGCTTAACAACACTGAAAGATGCTTAACAAAGTTGTCCTTTTCTTAAAATTGGAGCGTAATCACAATGCATTATGGACTGCATGAATGCAGTGCATGGACAACCATGATCAGCTCCAAAATCAGGAAAATGACAAATGTGACACATTTCTGACATCAGAAAGGTGATTAAGCAAGTGCTGTTAAATTCTATCCTCACACCTAGATCATTAACAATGGACAGCGGTAACTAGAAAAAAGAGCAGCAGGAAGTGCAAACAGATTGAACATGTCTAAGTAGCTCATTTAGGCATTGAATAAAGTAAACACATTTTAAACCTCTTTGTGCTTCCTGCTGTTCTTCTGTGGTGGGCACTGTCTATGTGTCAGCAGTACGTGTCTTACAATTTTCAAACTTATAAAACTTTTGGATCTCCTGCATTTTTTGTAACTATTGTAGTACACTAAAGCAGATAAAACTGTGCATTACAAACAATCATACTCGGGTTTATCTGATCATAACATTGTAAGACTAAACTTTCAAGTTTTGTTCTCAAAGTTAATTTCTTAACATCACTTAATGTCCAAAGCATTTTCACAGCTTTAAAATCTGTTGCTCACCATTTGTACAACACACTGATGAATGAATCCCTCTTTCTTGGCCAGTAAATTTAATGCATTAAATCTCACATGAAATCCGATATCCTATGTCATGAAAAGAGACTAATTCCTCCAGATTTCACCTCAGTGCAAATAGAATAATACTTATACTATTCTCTTAAAAACTACACACAGCAGTACCAAACTGCATAGTAACAATACCCACACTTATTAAAATATCAACAGCATAGAGTAACAATACTCACAATTAATAAAATATCTACTGAACAGGTCAACAGCATAAAAGTGTTTTGATATAACTGAATACAATTTAAATTTAGAAACAATGTAACAACTTAGCCAACATTTTTGAATATCACACAGTGTCAGCCAGTACTTAAATCCTACTTCAAGACTAACATTCTCAGACATTATTCTAATACTATATCTTGTCAATGTATCTGCCCTTTTCACTACCACATATCAGCACAAATTAGAAGCAGGTTGCAATCATGCAGCTAGATTTGTAATCCTAGCTCCAAACCTTCTCTCTGCAGAGTCTGCAATGCTACCACCAATAATGTGAAGAGATGGCTAAACTGTGGAACACTTGGAAACTACAGGATGGATACAAACTGTTAATGCTTACAAAAATTTCTAGTGAAAAATAAATACAATCCAATATTATTTACCATGTATATTTGTTAAAAACAATTCTTAACAATGTGGAACACTATGGAACCTGGAATGAGAAACAGTCCTATTAATTAATAGATTGTAACACAGCATAAAGGGGAAGGCAGTAATCATGGTTCAGGAAGATAGCTCTACTGGAAAGAAATTACCAAAAAACTACTTTTTAGTCTTTACCACTGCACTCAGCACTATTTACTCATATATAAAATCAGCATCATATGTGGCTCACTACAACACTGTTTTTCTTATTCTCTTCTGTTTGTCTGTCTGTCTGGATACTTGCTAGTGTCCTAGTCATCTCTGTTTGCTGTAGTTAATACAAGTAATTCCTTAGAGCTTAACCATACTCATCAACACAGATAAAGCCCAAGTTAAAAATTATAAAAACAAATTCAATTAATCATTTCTTATTTCAAAAGATTTGTTTATACTAATCCCTAAAGGTCTTTAGCTTTTTATTAATGAATATACCAGCATGCATATATGTGTAAATACTCAATAATAATACGGTATGTGGATTATTTTAAGGAATATGTATGACTTCAACGAAGCATAAGTTTGTGAAGCAATTTTTAATGCATGTTCTGATATTTAGAATGTTATATAAATTAAATCACCATTCTTTGAGCTTTTCTCCCAAGAAAATGGATTCTACCAAGCTGAACAACTCAGCAAAGTAGAAGTAAATAAACTGAGCTGGCATTTATGTCACTGCATTCGTTTGTAATTGAAATAAATGTATAATTGCTTCTTGTGACTTTCCAGTATAATCCCATTCTGAACAATAAGCTTTCTCTTGAGAAATTCCTTCATTTCAGAATATTCACTTAACATTTTCTAGTAGCAGATGTAAGAAAATCACTTCATCCTTGAACCTAGTTCTGAAGGAGGCAACAATGTGTTGTTTAAGTTAATTAAGTAATAAACAATGTTGATTGGCAATGTTACAGTAAACTGCTTGTTACAACTAAGCATAACAGAATGCTTTATTAAGCTTCCATTTGAAAGCCATCCAAAAAATTAAAAAAATGTAATTAGAGCAGACAACAAATACTAGCTGTAAAGTTTTTAAATAAAGTTTGAAAGGAAGCTAAATTTAATGACTGTCTTCTAACTAGTGAGAAATTCAAAAGCCATAGGTGATGACTAGCTGTAGTTCTGGTAACACAGGAACTCATTTCTATACTGTACTCTGCAGACATAAGTCTCTGTTTACCCACCATCATTGCAGTTTGTCATTTAATAATTAAATGCATCTGCTTTCTTAATGCTTTAGCTGCTGGGTGGTATTTTGTGTAAAAGAGAAAGGCGGAAAGGAAATGGCAGAACTAGTTTACATTAGTTACTTATGATCCTGATTAAAGAGACTGGCTTCATGTCTGTGTATTCTTCTTCCTTAAGATGGGCATCTCATGTTTTGCCAACCAAAATAAAACTGGCTTCTGGAAAAAACATTGCCCATACTGCTGATTACTGGAAATTTTAAAAAATAGACGGCAATGTAGCTACAAACTAATAATAAACGTTGTATACATGAATGCAATTGTTTCTACAGTTTTGTAAGCCTGTATTACTATATTATAGGATGTGGTCCTCTGCTGAGGTTTGGCATAGTTATTTGTGGCTATAGAAACTTTGACTCATCAATATGAGAAACATAATTTGTTTTCTCCTAAGGATCTACTGTGCCTTTTAGGCAAATGGTCTCAGACTCCTTTTTTTCTAGAACAAATGACACAAGACATGTATTTTATAGGGGTCTACCTGATAACACCGACACGCCAAAACACTGACAATGAAATAACCGACACGAAAAAAATGACAAAAAAAGAAAGTTCAAAAACACGAAACTTCACATGCCCGACAAACCAAAATCCCGACAATCGGCAAAACAAATACCTTTCTCGAAAAACACACACACAACACAAGCACACAAAAAACCTTACAAACCTACACTAAACCTTACATACACAACTATCTATGCACTAACCTTAACCCAAACCCTAACCCTAAGGTCCGTCACTATCGCACATTTACATTACCCGCACCCTAACCCTAACTCACTTAATCCACCCCTAACCCTTAACTCTGTCACTATCGCACACTTACATTACCCACACCCTAACCCTAACTCACTTAACCTGCCCCTAAACCTAAACTCCATCACTATCGCACACTTACCTGACCCGCACCCTACCCTAACGTCCGTCACTATCACACACTTACCTTACCCACACCCTGACCCTAACATCCATCCCTATCGCACACTTACCTTAACATGTCGGTGTTCTCAGTGTTGGGATTCTCAACTGTCGGTCTTCTCCATTGTCGATCTTCTGGTGTCAGTGTTCTCGTCGTCGGCATTGTGCGCTGTTGGCGTTTTCAGGTAGACCCATTTTATAGACTAGGTATTGACCCCAATATGGCAATAGTATTAAAGGGGGAAGGGGCTTCCCATAATAACTTCCATGTAAAATAAATGTTTATCACTTTGGAAAAGGTAAAGGTTACAACTGATAGTACGCTTGTTTGCAATTTCATAAGCACACCACTGGTGTGCTGAACGTAACATACCTCTGTACTTATGATCTTCCTTGCCTTGAAGTTATAGTATATTACTTGCTGCAGTACATACAGACTGCATACCAGTCTAGCTATTCTTTCTTAAGAATAATGCTTCTGAGACACCTAAAACAGATATTCCAAGCTCTCCTTGCCTTAGAACTCAGCTGGTCACATGATGCAGACACTCACAGGCCATGTAGTACTGAGCAGCTCTGAAAAAATGATGAATGCTACTGAAAATATAAATGTAAATAATACAGTGAAGCTGATACAAGAAATTAAATAAAAAGAATAAAAATAAATAATTAAAAGCATTTCAGGATGTCACATGACAGGTGCTATAAAATAAGTGAATGGAATACGTCTATGAAGGTATTGTTCATTTTCAAGATGATCGCTAAAGTACTGTTTTATTTATTTTATTTATTTATTTTACATTTTATTTTTTATTTTTTATTTTACATTATTACTTTAAAAAAATAACTCATAATATTTTCTAGTAAAAGGTGGTTCTAGGCTCTTTACTCTTGCTGTTTGTTTATGTTCCTATATGGCAACAATGCAACAGAAAAGATACAAGTCATAATTTTATAGGAATAATTATGACTTTTTCACCACAATGATGTAGCAGTTAACAGTGCTTCACAACACTTGGTTCTCCAGTGCATTCTGTATGGGGCATGTATGCTCTTATTGTATCCACTCATTTTTGGATGCTCTGGTTGCTTCCCACATCCCAAAGACATGCCTTTGGTAAATTTGAAACCCTCCAAATTACTTTGAGTTCTGCATTGTTGAACTTCAGGGAGTGTGTGTGCACATCCTGTGATGGAAAGTGTCCTTTCCAGGATTAGTTCTCTGCCTTCTCTTGGCTGAGTACTGGGACAGATCCTGACTCTCCAATGACCTAGAGTAAGAGAAAGCAGATATATGAAAATGAATTATGAATGATAACGTAAGACATCTTACTATATACCACTCGTTATTTCCTTCCTACTTTAGTTGTTGTGTCTTTCGGCTTATCCCGGTTAGGGGTCGCCACAGCGGAACTCTGGTCCACTAATGTTTGGTAGGGGATTTTTACATGCTGAATTACCAGCCCTGATGCACAACCTTCAATGAAAGCATGCCCATTCACGCATGCCTCCACACAGAAGACGCTCTAGCTGAGAATCAAACGCGACAACGTCTTGCTGTGAGGTGACAATGCTACCGCATAATTTCCCCAGGTTAACTGTCAAAGTTTGTTCTTTTTCCTATGCTTAGTATCTATCAGGCTCAGCAATCTATTCCACAAATTAACCATTCTGATGGAGAAAATGTGCACAACATTGACTGTCAGAATCTATTCAAATAGATATTACCTCCATAACACTTAACATCACCATCACTTGGCCTCTGGCCTCTGTGCCTAGGCAGTTATCAACCTCTTACCTCCAGAATCAGGAACAAATAGGGATACTTTAAAAAAAAGTATTAGCACAAATAGGTACAGCTTTTTAAAATCTTAGTACTATTAACTTGAAGATGACAGCAAAAAGCATATATTTTTTGAAGTAAAAGAAGTCTACAACCAATGATAGTCATTTTTATTGTGTAAACCACCACCCTTTCTCCACAAGTCACCATTTTTAGGAGGGTTAGGATGTACAGAGTAAGGCTATCAATAATGCACAGCACCTTTAACTTTAGTTTGAGTAGAGAACAGCTCATTCCACATCTTTAGACAGTCAGAATGCTACAACAGCAGCTGTCAAGGTACGCTACCACTGTAGCATTCTGACAGGCATGCAAAAACACTGCAAGGCTCAGTGTTCTGCATTATCGCCAAACGTTTCTCGAGTGTGCTGTCAGTGTTTGAGTATGTTAGCACTTAGTCATAGCTCTGTACTTCATGTTTTGGTTGTAGATGCTGGAAAAGAAGGACACTGTGAGTTTTATGGTAATTGTATCCCCTTTCCATTTTGTTTGAGTTTGTACAACCTTGGAGTTAGTATATATTGAGATTGCAGGTGTCAGGGAGTAGAACACCCACATGGGGGGGATGTAGAGACAGTATGTCCCGCAGGATAATTCTTTAGGAGTGTTTGATAATCTTCTTATTGTTAATGGGTTTGGAGTGAATGTTCACATCTTATTTGATTTACTTGAGAGGATTTGTTTATCAGTTAAAAAATATGTGTTTATTCAAAACAAATCCCAATAAATCTACAGTTGTAAACATGTTTACACAGCTTCTGGTACTTCTCATACTATCAGTATCAAACTTTTTCTTTCCCTGAACTGTACCTAACTGGGAAGAGTGTCAAACTACAGTACTCACACTATTATTCACAACTGACAGAGGAGGACAGCAGGATGTACAGCTCAGAGTGTCACATTACAGTACTCACACTATTATTCAGAGTGTCAGACTACAGTACACACACTATTATTCAGAACTGACAGAGGAGGACAGCAGGATGCACAGCAAAGAGTGTCACACTACAGTACTCACACTATTATTCACAACTGACAGAGGAGGACAGCAGGATGCACAGCTCAGAGTGTCACACTACAGTACTCACACTATTATTCAGAGTGTCAGACTACAGTACTCACACTATTATTCACAACTGACAGAGGAGGACAGCAGGATGCACAGCAAAGTGTCACACTACAGTACTCACACTATTATTCACAACTGACAGAGAAGGACAGCAGGATGCACAGCTCAGAGTGTCACACTACAGTACTCACACTATTATTCAGAGTGTCAGACTACAGTACTCACACTATTATTCACAACTGACAGAGGAGGACAGCAGGATGCACATCAAAGAGTGTCACACTAGAGTGCTCACACTATTATTCACAACTGACAGAGGAGGACAGCAGGATGCACAGCTCAGAGTGTCACACTACAGTACTCACACTATTATTCACAACTGACAGAGGAGGACAGCAGGATGTACAGTTCAAAGTGTCACATTACAGTACTCACACTATTATTCAGAGTGTCAGACTACAGTACTCACACTATTATTCACAACTGACAGAGGAGGACAGCAGGATGCACAGCTCAGAGTGTCACACTACAGTACTCACACTATTATTCAGAGTGTCAGACTACAGTACTCACACTATTATTCACACCTGACAGAGGAAGATAGCAGGATGCAGATCAAAAAGTGCACACTACAGTGCTCACACTATTATTCACAACTGACAGAGGAGGACAGCAGGATGCACAGCTCAGAGTGTCACACTACAGTACTCACACTACTATTCACAGCTGACAGAGGAGGACAGCAGGATGCACAGCTCAGAGTGTCACACTACAGTACTCACACTATTATTTAGAGTGTCAGACTACAGTACTCACACTATTATTCATACTTGACAGAGGAAGATAGCAGGATGCACATCAAAGAGTGTCACACTACAGTACTCACACTACTATTCACAGCTGACAGAGGAGGACAGCAGGATGCAGAGCTCAGGCCATCTATCTCCAGCCACCTCTATTATGACCAGATGTCTCATTCACAGATGTGTGTATACAGTGGGTCAGAATGAAAGATTATTTCTACATCAGTACACTAGTGGATTAAGCATATTATAGCAGTTAATTAAGATGTTGTTAGTATAGGTGACAGAAGTAATGCATAACTGAAAAAAACTACCATTGCATACATCGACTCAAAGTCTAGCCTTGGCAGTACCTAGATGTAAAATATGTAATACCATAATATTCAAAGCAAGCATGCAGAGTTAGAAGAAAACAAGAAATGTGCAACAGCTGTGGCAGAAAGGAGAAAAAAGGAATCAGCAGAATGACAGGATGTTATGGCTGGAAAAATGAAGAGGAGGGGTGAAGCAGTTCTCAGAAAAGGAGAAAGGCTGAAAGACCAAGGATACAGATGTTAAGGTGAGATTATAATAAACATTGGTATACATGGGGGAGGCTTACGTCATTTTATTTTTCAGTAGCGATTGGGTAAAAATCAAATCATACGTATTTCAATTCCAAGTTTATTTTACCTTCTTTTGAAAAAATTCTTCAGTGTGGTTAATAGCTTGAGTCTTAGCTTGCCAGTTTGTAAAATGACTGAATTAACATATCTCTCATTATCCAATTACTTATACTGGGATTCATAGAGTAGCTGCATATTTGTACAGTGTAAATAGCATGAGCAGTGACCATGTGCAGGGTGTGGGTGATTCCAGGACACAGCTTGTTTATGCAAGGCTTAAAATAACATCATATGTGGTACATGATGATTACTGCATAATAATGTGGAAATGATGAACCCTCATATAATGAGCCACATGAAGTATGCAAATGACAGCACCTACAACAATGGGCTGACTCGGAAACATATAAAATGGGTGTCATGTGTCATGGGGGCATACCCATTTTAAACACTGAGATTCATGGCACACCTGATAAGAGTGATACTCCAACTAGCAGTGACAGTAACACAGCAGCAGCAGCAGTTGTGATCACTGGAGTCAGTGCCCACAGTGTTACATGTTACTGCTGTCTACACCATCACACGTGGTATAGACAGCACCTGATATACCACCAGCTCACAGACCAGCAGACTGTAGACCATTTTGGAGTGGACTTGGGGATTGCAAGACACCTTGATGAACTGTGTTACACACAAGAAGAATTTGGCAGATACATGGTATACCCCTTCCTGTTGATAATAAGATATGTGTAACCTTAATTATCTTAGCTGCAGCGATCTTTCGTCAACCTCTCACAGACACATTAGTGCTATTGAAGTCGTCAACCTCATGAATCCTAAACCAGATCCATGACATCATGCTATGGCAATATGTAGGAGGATGCCTTGATATCCAGGCAGAGAGAACCAGCATCTTACAGGCATTTCATGACATAGCTATTCTCACAAAGGTCCTAGAAGCCATAGATTGCACACATGTTGACAGTGAAGCTCCATGTGGTCCAGTGGGTCTGCAGTACATCCCTCATCCTGTTGTTTTTTCCCACATATAGGTTGCACATGTTGTCACTGAAGCCCCACACAGTTCAGAAGGCTTGCAGTACATCTCTCATCTTGTTGTTTTTTCCCTTTCGTATGTGTCATTTCCAGTTGCTTCCTCATTGTTCAATCCTCTCCATCACCACTTACCCACTCACATATTTCTGCAGCCATCCACGGTTCTCCCCAAACTTTGTGCATGTATCACCATCTGTTCGAAACTTTGTTCTACATTTATTTCTCTGATCCTGCTGCCTTCATTTCTCCCTAAATCCCACCCACAGTCATACTACACTTCTTTCTCCACCTCTCCTTATTTTTCAAATCCTAAAAATGGTCTCTTCCCTTCATAAAGTGCACTTATCCTTTCTGTACCCTCACATTTCCTACCTTATGGTTATCCCTGTGTATTTACCTCTACTTACAGTTTCCCCCTTTTCTACTTTCCTCTCTACCCCATGTCTTTCCCATTTATGTGATGAGGTTGGCACGTTGCTACACACACCCACATCAGTCTCTCTGGTCACTCCTGTACTACCATTCTTGCACTGTTACACACACCCACATCAGTTTCTCTGGTCACTGCTGTACTACCCTTCCTTCACTGGCCAAGCACATAATTCAGCTTTGCTGTGCTGATGCCATACATACATACACAGTGATTTGGCTGTGACAGCCTGCTTTAGTTGGGACATCCATCTCTGCAATCATTCACCTTACAGAATCACTGATCCTGCTGTAGAGTACTTTAGTGCTCTTTGTTTTGTTATTGTTGTGCCTCTGTTTCTCATGCTGCCTGTTGCTCTCCACCTCTTAGCACAAGAAATATGGATAGAGCCAACAATAATGGGGGGATAAAGCCCTAAAAATAGGGACAAATTTCAATAATTGCTCTAATAAACGTAGAAAGCTGATAGAAGAAAAATGTGCTCCCATACATTTTTCTGAAGAATATGAAGTCTGAAACTCAAATGTTTGCTATTATTTAGTGAATTCAGTCCTCACTGATTTGCCTGAAAAACACATATTTTATAGGGAACAGACCAAAAATATGAGGCAAAAATCTGGACATCCTGTGAAAATCTGGTTAGTTGAGATTTCTGGTCAGAATGCCACTGCTATTCAGATTAGATATGAGTCACCCCATGCAATGGCCTCCCTAAAAACTTACATTGTACAAGTGTGCAGTGTTTGTTTATGTGTCCCTGATGCTGCATGAGAAATCAAAAGAAACTAAAAGTACTACATTTTAGTTTCAGTTTATCTTTAAAATAATTAAAAAGAACATTTCATACATTTTAAAATTGCTGGAAATGCATAAAAAGACATTTACAAATACAAATTACGAAAAAAAGTTAAGCTTTTTCTGGAGTAGTATAAACAGGTATCTCAGCCATCACAAGATCCTACATTATAATAATAGGAAGCATGAAAGGCACAAAAACAAACCCTGGAAAAGTGATTATTGAAATACTTAGTGGTTAGGAAAAATGAATGACGTGCAACACAAATTAAACAAAAATGGAATTAGACAAATCAGCAAAGAAAAATTACTGAGAATGTAATGATGAAAATAATCTAAGCTTTAAACATGCTGGAATCTCTAGTGAGGTAGACTGCAACAAAATTTGAAACACATGGGCAGCCATGGTGGTGCAGTGGTTAGCGTTGCCACCTCACAGCAAGAGGTTCTTTGGTTCGATCCTTGGCTGGGGTGCCTTCTGTGTGGAGTCTGCATGTCCTCCCTGTGGTCATGTGAGTTTCCTCTGGGTGCTCTGTTTTCCTCCCAAAGACATGCTGTAGGTGGATTGAACACTCTTAATTGGCCCTAGGTGTGAGAGTGTGCATATGTGTGCCTTCTGTGGAAGGTTGGGTGCTGGGCTGGCAACTCGACACTGTAAAACTCCAGTGCCAATCATGAGCGGACAGGTGATCTGCTGTGGTGACCCCTAACCGGGAAAAGCTGAAAGACGAAGAAGATGGATCAAAGAGCAGATTACCCTTACAGAGGTCTGTTATGCAACTGGAACAGACAAAATTGCCATCTTCCGCCATAATGCTTCAACTTTAGACTTCATGGGGACATAAAATCTTTATTGTCACACAATATACCGTATAAATAGTATTGGAAACCATTGGTAATTAGCTTCTTACACACACACACACACACACACACACACACACACACACACACACACACACACACACACACACACACACACACACACACAGACACACATTCCATCACTTTAAGCAACTAAATGTGTGTGTGTGTGTGTGTGTGTGTGTGTGTGTGTGTGTGTGTGTGTGTGTGTGTGTGCGTGTGTGTGTGTATAAATGTAACATGTTTCTATCTATCCATACTCATTGGAGACAAACGTGCTGTTTTCTTTTTTAAACACTGAAACACTGGAGCTCCTGATTCAGTATCAGGGGAAGATCTTCATTTTCTGTTGGTCACTGTAAAGTACAGTAACATATAGCTGGCTTAGTCACACATTTTCTGTTGTGTTTTAGCACAGAAGAAGAAGAAGGAGAAGAAGAAGAGATTTACAGTTCATTTACTATTTCTCTAGAGTTGGTGTATATAAAGCTCAGAGTTATGGATGCTTACAATCCCACAAAAAGTACCACTTTTATATGCTCTGTGATTATTTATATAAATTTTCTTTTGGGATGTAAGAATTTAGATATCCTGGCAGCAAGTAGAATGGCAGATGGCTCTCTTCATAAAAGCTTGTACTTAAACCTAAAAATACCCAAACCAGGATCTTTGGAACCTACAAAATACTAACAAAAACCTCCAACTCCCATGTAGATCAATGACCAAAACAATTGTATTAATGGAAACAATCTCCTTCTTCTGATACCTTGACATCTTTTTGGGCCAAACTCTTAAATTTCAGACAAACATTGAAAAAATCAGCTCAAAAGTCAACTACCTGCTCTTCTGCACCATGAAACTATCTCACTTTCTTTCCACTACCAGCCAGAGTTGCCGTAGGTAAGAGTCTCCTTTTTGCCCAGCTAGAATGCAGTCTGCCATTATGTATGATGACCTCCAACAAAAATACAACAACCTTCCAACCACGTTTAATAGGATATGCTGGTTTATAGACAAACGCCCTTAGCAAGAGCACTAGGGTGTTTTTCACTCAAGAAGGCCAAATAGCTGCATGTAAAACAAAGCGTTGAACTTCTCACCTCACTATAATTTAAACTTTTTTATCAGGAAGTTTATCTCCCCTATCCAGCAAACTCCATAGAAATGTCCCCTATTACAACCCCAGATACTAGTCCAACTCAAGTCTAGTACACCAAACCCCCAAAACAGTTTCAGTGCAAAAATCACAGTTTCTTCATACTTTCCCCAAAACTATGTCAATTTCTTACTTCAAGTGCTGACAGAATTGTCCAGCTACTCCAAGTTCAGACCCCTATTCAAAGAATTCTTACTTAAACTTTTCTTACATAAACCATGCTTTTCAGCCCCAAAACTTGAACTGAACCACAAAAGGAGGGGTAGTATCAATATTCGTCAAAGATACCCACACCTCCAGGTTGGTGGCACAGCACGAAACATCAGAGTCTATCCATGTGCAACTAACAGTGGGTAAAACTGCCTTCCAGTTTATAGCTTGCTACAGACCACCCTCCCAAACCCAGGAACCCCACTCGGCCTTCCTGAGAACACTGGAAAATATGACGGTCTCTCCAAACACCATTATATTGGGCGACTTCAACTACCCAAACATACACTGGCAGCTTTACACTAGCTCCAACACCCTAGCCCAAAGGTTCCTAGAATTTATAAACTCAAATGCTATGGAACAACTTGTTACCACTCCCACAAGAAGGGAAAACATACTGGACCTGATCATCACCAACATGGGGACTCTATGCTCCAGACCAGAAGTGTATCCCTCACTGGTAAGATCAGACCATAAACTAATCTCACTGGATATTCACATCCCGACCGCACCCCCTGCCCAGAAAACCACAGTGAAAAACTTCTCTAAAACAAATTTCACACTCCTCAAAACTGAGGTGGAATCCTTCAAAGCCCCCGGGCCTGTGGAAAATACGGCCCAGACCGCAGAATCCTTTATAAATGCATTCTATGAACACCTTCAGGAATGCATGGATCATGCAATCCCAAATAAAACCAAGACCCAATCCTCCAAAGGCAGACATCCTGTCTGGTGGACCCCAGCCATAAACAAACTATACAACAGAAGGAGGAAGCTACTACATGATAGAGCAAAATCCCAAAAAGGGAAGGCATCTCTGATCAGTATTAGCAAAAAACTACGGGCACTCATAAAATCGTCTAAGGCCAGCTTCGAGAGAAAAATTGCACAGGACACTAAGGATAATCACAAGGCTTTCTTTAGTTATGTTAGGAACCTGGGTGAGAATTCCCAGATATGCTCAGAATTAGTCCAAAATGACAAAAAATACACCGAACCTACAGACATTGCCAACATCCTAGCTGACAGGTTCAGCGCAAACTCCCCCCCCCCCCACCAAAAGGGCAAATATTGATCCCAGCAGAGTGCTGCCCCCTGACATCTCAGATGCTCAGGTAAGAGACGCCCTCTCCAAAGCAAAAAACACAGCATCAACGGGACCAGATGGTGTCCCGGGCTGCGTCCTACATGAACTCCAAGAAGAGCTAAACCCAAACATAAAACTTCTGTTCAATCTCAGCCTTACTACAGGATATGTACCCAAAGAGTGGCGTACAGCAACAGTGGTCCCTCTCCACAAAGGTGGTGCCTCAACAGATCCTGGAAACTATCGCCCCATAAGCCTGACTAGCTTGGTCTGCAAAGCTATGGAAAGGATCCTCATGGACCTCATAAATAAAGATATTGGGGACCTACAGACACTGGATCCTACCCAGTTCGGCTTTGTTAAGGGCAGATCCTGCCTCTTAAACCTGGTCGATTTCTTTGAAAGAGTCACCCAGGCCATTGACAAGGGGAAGGTGGTCCACACAGCCTACCTGGGCCTCGCAAAAGCCTTCGATACAATACCTCACTCGGGCATTATAGATAAGCTCACCAGCTTAAATATAAACCTCTATGTCACTAGATGGGTTGCAAACTGGCTCAAGGACAGAACCCACATATTTAGAATTTCTGGAGCCATGTCAGACTCCAAACCAGTTACAAGTGGCGTCCCACAAGGCTCAGTCCTGGGACCTCTCTTGTTCGGTATATATTTCTCAGAGGTACAGGCCAACACGGAAGGACTGTAGCTGACCAAGTTCACAGATGACTGCAAACTGGACGCCATAATCGACTCTCCAGCTGACATAAGCATCCTCCAAAAGGGCCTCATAGAAACAGACAACTAGTGCCAGAGCCATGGCCTCAAGCTAAACACCAAAAAGTGTATAGTCATCCCCTTTGGCAAAAATAAAGTGCCCACAAATTACCAAATAGGTGGTAATCCATTAAGTACAGAAGAAGTAATTAGGGACCTGGGGACCCAAGTTGATAGCAGTCTCTCATTTGACAACCACGTGGCCAAAGTGGTTAGAAAAAATTTTATATAGCCCACCTAATCATGAAGGGATTCACATCTAGATCAGGGGAGGTCATCGTGCCTCTTTACTCATCCCTCATCAGGCCCATAATTGAGTGCAATGCCCCTTTTGGGATGTACCTTACCATACACCTGCAGCAACTGGAAAGACCCCAAAAGTACCTCATGAAGAGGATCAAAGGGCTCAAACAGATGCCATATGCTGCCCGGTTAAAGAAACTCCAGCTCTACTCAGTGGCATACCGCCTGCTCAGAGGTGATCTGTGCCCAATGTATAAAGCCATGTACAACCCGGAATTAATGGACATGCTGCACCTCAGAAAATCCAAATCCCATCGAGCTACACGCTCGAGAGACTTGAACCTCAGCACTGAAATAAATAGGACATGCTGGAGAGACAGATTCATAACCCAGAGGCTCCCTTCACTCTGGAATAAAATCCCAGTCCAGGTTAGGCAGAGTCCCTCATTGACTCTCTTCAAGAGGAATCTTGATGAGTGGATGGGAGATCGTAGGTTTACCCCGGGTATCACTTCTGTGTCACTGCTAGACAGAGGCACAGTATACTAACCTCGAAAAAGGGCATAGCAAAATTAATTTAAAATGGGTGGCGAAAGCCAAACACACTCTGGCTAGGCTTATAAATGCCTTAGGGCAGATAGCCTAGTATGAACCTATGAACCTATAAACAAACCAGGTGCAAATGCATTAATGTGGTTCATATAACTCAACTTGCAGGCATTGATTGCATCACTCCTAATTTTACTGCAGCTCTATCTCTGATGGATTCTCTACCTGTAGTCAGTCCACATCTGTATATATGTAAATAGTTGTTCTGCTTTGTACCTTTAGAATACCTGGATATGCCTTTTCTTCTAACACCTTAACTCTTTCTATTTAATTCATATAAGTAACTGCATATTATAAAACTGCCATAACATCTGTTAATATGTACTACTTTTTTGTAGTCATTTACTAGCTATTTATTGTAACCTTGCTGCACTGTGCAACCTGACTGAGACTGAAATTGGTAATTTTTGATTAGTGCTCTTCCCAGGTAAATAAACATACATACATACATACATACATAAATAAATACATTGCTTAAAGAGGAGGGAAAATAGTCATCAAGCACAAGGTCATCTGTATCATTTTCTTTTCATTATGCAGTCAGGAAATCTGAAGAAGGGTGTGTTACCCAAAAGCGCTTATCTTTTTTTTTTTTTTTATCTATCCATTAATTTTCATGTTCAATGCTGTGGTGATATTATGTTTAATGCTGTGGTGGTTTTGATACTTCTTTTTGTTTGTCATGTATATATATATATATATATATATATATATATATATATATATATATATATAAATATATATATATATATATATATATAGAGAGAGAGAGAGAGTTCCCCTTCAGAAGACTGAATGATCATAAGCTCGAAATTCATAAGCCTGAAAACTCAAAAGCCTGAAAATCAAAAGACTGAAAACACACAATACAAATAATGCTAATATGCCAGTACAAAGACACTACCATATACCCACTTACCTTAACCCAAACCCTAACCCTAAGGTCCATCACTATCACACACTCACCTAACCCACGCCCTAACCCTAACTCACTTAAACCGCCCCTAACCCTAAAGTCTGTCACTATTGCACATACACCTAACCTGTGCCCTAGCCCTAACTCACTTAACCCATCCCTAGCACTAATGTAAAAACAATCACACACTTACCTGAACCCAACCTGTAACTTTCCACCACAGCACTAAGAATAGCGAAGCTTCATTAAAGTCAGTATGTGTATTTTGTGTGTTTTCAGGCTTTTGGGTTTCAGGCTTTTGAGTTTTCAGGCTTTTGGTCTCAGGCTTATGAATTTCGAGCTTATGATCATTCAGTCTTCTGAAGGGGAACTATATATATATATATATATACACACACACACACACACACACACACACACACACACACACACACACACACACACACACACACACACACACACACACACAGATAGCTACGGATATGTATGTATCTATTTATTTATCTAGCTGTATAGCTGTCTAGATAAATAGATATATAAAGTAGTACAATAACTCGCTGTTCTCCATTCAGCTAGTACAAAACCTATATAGAGGCAGAGGATGAACAGTGTTGTTAAGGATGTATCTAAATTGTGCTTCATGTTATTTAAGATGCATCCAGTGATATTGCCAAGACCCATTGATGCAGTATTTTTTTTTTTCAATTTTGATAGCACTTTTAGGACTTGTTCTTATGTGATAGCTGGAGGTAATTTGGTTTCAGCTATATCTTTTGGAATAGATGGACGGGGAGAGAGGGGGAAAACTTGAGCTCAATTTATCGTCCAGTAGGTTCAGTGTATCTCCAGCCTCACTGTAGGTACATCGTTCACAATCAGATCAGTGTATTACTGTGTTGTGCTTTTGAGATTATGGAAATAAGTAAAAAAGCCTTGTGATTGTCTTAGGCTTGGGTAGCTATTTTAGCCCTCAAAACTGGCTTTGATGGATTTTATTAAGCTCCTGAGTTGTTTATTTCAGAGAAGAGGGGTCTATCATTTTGGGAATTACTCAACATACTTTTGGTCAAAATTATCTACCTTTTATTGTAAAGTGTATTGATATTATGGCTTTACCATGGGGGTTTGTTTCTGGAGTTTGCCTTGTGCTAGTTTCTACATGGTACAGCTGCATCTATGTAGATATTTATGTGCTGGTATAGTATGATGGTGTACATTCCCATGTATTCAGTGGACTTAACTGCATTGACTGGAGATTTGAAGCTTGCTAATGTATAGATTAGATTAGGTTCATAGATTAGTAATAGGCTAACTGCCCTTGCGAGCCATTTTAAGCCTAGTCAATTATCCCCCTGTGAGATTCAAACCCTGTACCTTGTGTTTGCAAGGCAAACACCTTAACCATCACTCTTTCCTTTTTCAAGGCTGGTAAGAGGTGTATCTAGATGTCTTACAATGGAGTCACCTGTAACTAGAATGTTTGGATAGATGCCTGCCTTACGGACTCAGTATCCATGACTTTGGGACTCCTTGCACTACATGAGGAGGTATGCATAATTTTCTGAGTGTGCTTTGTGCCTGTGTTGTGTTTTGAAGGTGTTAGATATTTAGAACCACAGCATATGATCAGTTATGAGTACCATGATGACCTTGCTGAGGTGTGGTGTGTGGTCTACTGCTTGCAATTCTGGTGTCTGAATTTAATCCATGTGATATTTTTGCCTTCAAGGGCATTACATATGGATATAGCTCACAGACTCTGTTAGGATGTTTGTTTGTGTTAGTTCCTGACCCCCTTACTCCATGGTAAAGCTGTAATTGCTATTTCTAAATTGTCTGATACTGATTGCTTAAATTATAATACTGTTAAAAATTGTTTATTAGAGTGTTTTAAGTTAACACCTGAAGGTTATAGAAAAAAGTTTTGTGAGCATAAACACAAGGCAGATGAAAGTGTGTGTGAATATATTGCTGAGTTAAGCACTTATTTTCATAGATAGGTGAGTGCGTGTCAGGTCACCACTTTTGAAGGGCTGGCAGACCTTTTGGTGAGGGAACAAGTCCTTAGCACTTTGCCTGAGAACATGAGAATGTGGTTAGCAGATAGGGAATGTAATACCACAGATGAGTTGGAGAAAAAGGGAGACCTATACCTAGCAAGCAGAGCATCACTGCACATGAAAGGGATGCCCAGTGCTGTTCATGGGCCTAAGGGGAACCCATGGTGAGCAGCCTAAGCCTCCCCAACAGAGTCCGCCAGTAGCAGAGAAAGCCACTAGTTTAAGTACACGGCCAGGATCCATGGTTAAATGTTTTAAATGTAACCAGTGGGGCCATATAGCATATAGATGTCCATGGAGGCAAGGTGGGAAACAAAAGGTGGGAGAGCCAGTAAGTGGAGATGACAAAATGCCAGCAGTAAGTTGTCTGGAGACAACAAGGGTACAAAGCTACCATAAGAGACTATATCCTATCTTAGTAGATGGGAAACAGGCCACTGCTAAGAGAAACACAGCCTCTGACCTAACCATTGTGAAGCCTGGAATGGTTAAAGAGGAGTACTACTTGCTTTGGCAGTCTAATACAGTCAGAGCTATAGGAGGGACCCCATTCCAAATACCTTTTCCTAGGGTTCACCTTGACTAGGAGGGTGGAAAAGGAAGCAAGTAAGTAGGTGTGTTTGAGGATATCCCTGCAGATGACCTGACAGGGAATCATTTGGATAATGCAGTACCTTGTGTGCATGCAGTGACTCACAGTCAGGGTTGGAGACAAGCATGTGAGTCTGGTAGCCTGGGGGAGACCCAAACAGACCGCACACTTGCAGCCAGGACTGGTGAGGAGGTTACTTCAGGGAGGGATCTATCCTGTAGCAGTGAGACTGAAGGTGAGCCACAGCGGCTTGTTGGTACTGATGTTCCCTTGAACTGAGTGACTGCATGGGCGGAAGTGAGGAGAAGTACCCAGGCTGACAATGAGGCATCACTGTCAGAGAATACCCAACTTCCTGTGGAAGGGGAGCTGGAAAAGGTTACAAAGAGAGAGTTGAGACAGGCTCAGCTCTCAGACCCTACATTACAAAGCCTGAGGGAGGTAGCCAGTGAAGCACCTGATTGTCAAGGAAAAGGGGAATCTGTATACTGGGACAAAGGCTTACTGTATAGAGAGTGGACACCTGATGGAGGGCTAGAGGGTGAGAGAATACAGCAGTTGGTAGTGCCCAGAGCCTACCATCTGGTTCTTCTAGCCATAGTCCATGACATTCCCTTTGAAGGTCATATGGGCATAAAGCATACAAAGAGATGTATTATGCAAAACTTTTATTGGCCTGGAATTTCCAGGGATGTAACAAGGTACTGCAGGACCTGTGAGCAGTGCCAAAAGGTAGACAAGGCAGGGGACAAAGTGAAAGCTCATTTGATATCTTTGCCTGTGCTTGAGGAGACATTTCAGAGGGTAGCTATGGATATTGTGGGGCCTGTGAGTACCCCATGTTCCACAGGGAAAAAATATATTCTATTGGTAGTAGATTATGCTACCAGATACCCTGATGTGGTGGCCCGATCCTCCACTGAGGCAGTAAAGGTGGCAAATGCTTTCGTAGAGATTTTCAGTTGGGTACATTTCCCAAAAGAAGTACTGACAGTGGTGCCAAGTTTATGTCAGACCTGCTGGCTTGTTTGTGGAAGCACTGTGGGGTGAAGCACTTAAAGACCACCCTCTACCATTCCCAGACTAATGGTCTGCTGGGGAGATTAAACTCTACACTAGTGTAAAGACCATGCTACAGGCATTTGCAGACCAGTTTAAGAGGGAGTGGGACAAATATTTGTCCCATCTGTTGTTTGCTTACAGAGAGGAGCACCAGAAATCCACAGGTTATTCACCCTTTGAGTTGCTATATGGGCATAGGGTGTGGGAACCTATAGATTTGATTCGTGATTACTGGAAGGGTGAGTGTGAATCCCGCAAGGAGTCTGTTATGGCATATGTCCTAATCCTCAGGGCAGGGCTCAGAGAACTCATGGGCTTGGCCCAGGAGAACCTGGCAGAAGCTCAATAGCAGAAAAAGGTCTGGTATGACAGGAATGCTTGAGCTAGAGAGTATGCTGTAGGGTAGCAGTTATGGTTCTCATTCCTGTCAGACACAACAAGCTGCAGGCAGTTTGGGAGGGACCCTTCAAAGTGGTAAGGAAGGCCAGTGATGTTAACTACATGGTAGAACTGCTAGACAGGAGGCAGGGGCACAAACTGTACCACATTAACATGATGAAACCTTACCATGATAGAGAGGCCCTTGTGCTGAGTATTTGCAGTGGATGGCAGGAGGAGTCTGAGGCAGATCTGGTGACTGATCTCCTCAGTGAGACTCAGACTGACACCTCAGTGGAAGGGGTAGCAATATCCCAGCAGCTATCCCCTGCCCAGGTTCAAAAAATCCGAGCAGTGTTACAGGAGTTTGGGAGCATGTTCACTGGGAAATCAGGGTCCACCCACCTGGTGCAGCACCATGTGGATACAGGACCCCAAAGGCCTATTAAGCAGGCCCCTTATGGGGTGCCTGAGAGGGTCAAACAGACTCTGAGGGAGGAGATACAGGAAATGTTAGAACTAGGGGTAATCCAGGAGTTCAGCAATCCCTGGGCCTCCCCAGTGGTGCTGGTACCAAAGACAGATGGCAGCACCAAGTTCTATGTGGACTACTGGAAATTAAATAGTCACACAGAGTGAGATGCTTACCCCATGCCAAGGACAGATGAAGCCCTAGAGCAGCTGGGTGGGTTTAAGTATCTTACCACTATTTATCTTACCAAGGGCTACTGGCAGTGCCCTTGACTTCCAGCACTAGAGAGAGGACATTTGTTACTCCTTTTGGCTTGTATGTTTGGGATGAAAAATGCCACCACAACTTTTCAGAGGCTGGTAGATCATATCCTAGCAGGAGCAGGATATTTTGCCCTTGCTTACCTGGATGATATTGCCATCTACAGCCATTCCTGGCAAGACCACTTTCAGCATGTCAGGTAGGTGCTGAGCAGACTACAAAGGGCAGGGTTGACCATTAAGCCCAGTAAATGTCAGGTGGGTATGGCAGAGGTTTCCTACTTAGGACATAGAGTGGGGAGTGGTAAGATCACGCCAGAACCTGCCAAAGTGGAAACAATTCAAGCATGGGTTGTCCCTCTTACCAAATGCAGGTGAGGGCATTCTTAGGGACAGCAGGGTAATACAGAAAGTTTGTCTTGATTTATAGTGCCATAGCTGTTCCCCTTACAAACCTGACAAGGAAAAACAGGCCAGATAAGGTAGTGTGGACCCCAGCATGTGAGTAGGGATTCCAGAAGCTTAAAAGAGCTTTGGGTGGACCCAATGTGTTATCCAGTCCAGATTACAGCAAAGAATTTGTTGTGGAGGTGGATGCTTCAAACCATGGGGTAGCTTTGAACTCAGCCAGGTTTCCATAGAGGAAAAAGAGCACCCAGTGGTATATTTGAACCATAGGCTCCAACTCAGGGAGGAATGCTATGCAGCTGTAGAAAAGGAATGTCTAGCCATAGTGTGAACACTGTATAAACTTCAGCCTTATCTGTATGGAAGGAAATTCACTGTAGTTACAGACCACAATTCCTTAACATGGATACATCGAGCCAGCCAGTAAAATGTCAGGTTACTAAGGTGGAGCTTAGGGTTGCAGGCATATGATATGACAGTGCAGCACTGCAGTGGGGTTAGCAAAGGTAACACAGATGGGCTCTCAAGACAGGTAATGGGGTAAGGTATTCCCAGATAGGCTCATCCCTCTCAAGCAACATTTTGAAGGGCACTTGAAAAACTACCTTGAGTCTTCGAGGGGGGAAAAAATGTAACGAAAAGAGATACTGTCAGCCAAGCTATCTGGAATTTTGTAAATAATGATATGTCATTTGTAAATATCAACATGATTCATATAAGATAATTGTGCTACAAATGTATTAGAACTGTATGTTAGGTATATATGAAACTGCTAGTACAGAAGTGTGTGTTGAAAAGGTTTTTCAAAGTGCTTAAATTTTAACCACAGCATGCTCTACTGGAATAGAACAAAAATGTACCTGCACTATTGTAAATGTTTAGATGTATATATTTTAACAGTGGAAACAGGAATACAGAAGGTTAACTTCAGAAAAATATCTGCAATTAAATTACTTTATGGCCATGCAATAAAAAGATGTTAGGCCGGATTTACGAAAGCTTGCATGGAGTTGTAGAGTAGTGTAAGACGTCAAACAGGCAATATGTCTGCCGTGCGATCCAGGAACAGCTGGCAGGGGCATGCACGAGAGCTGCTAAAGCTACTCTTGCACGGACAGCATCATGGTATGCAAATTACCTCATTTGCTGCTGAAAGCTATGCAAATGAGGTAAATTTGCAATCCAGGAAACACTAACCTGTCCGTGGAAGATTAGTGTTATCTGCAGAAATGTACTCTGTTGGTAACGGAGTACCGTTCTGCAAATAGCTAAACGGAGCTATGACAGCTCCAAATAAAGAATGCATACAGTTGAGGAAGCATGCCAATGGCCAAATATAAGGCCATTGGCATTTATAAATGTTTAAAATTATTAAAATCTAACTTTTTCCCCGATCTCTGATGTTTAAGCATAGCGCAGCACCGCGCAAACGTGCGGCACTTTAAAAAAACAAGAAAATAATTTAAAAATAGCCAAAAATAGGCATTTTCACTAAAAAGCTTATCCTGCCATGCAGGTGAATGGCAGGCTGAAGACAACATGGCCACCGAGTAGTGGTTGCTAAGGGGGGCAAGCTCAGTGTGAGAGATGTAACCATGCTTTAGTAGACAATCCTATGCAAATGAGGATAAGGATAGTGAATTCCAATTTTCCCCAGCATGTGAGCCATGTCCCAAGAGTGTAAGAGTAGGAGTTGATGAGTAGTAGAGTAGAATATAGGTGACATCATGAGGGTGTATGTCAGAAAGGCTGTCAGCTAATTGGAGCACAATGGCTTGTGTTTGCCCTGAGTTGCTCAGGATTGCAAGAGGCTTGCCTACAGTTGTCCTATTTGAAAACCTGAAACCAAAGGTGCACACTGTTAAAAGATCAGAAATTTCTTGCAAACATGCACACAGTATGTGCACTCATGTGCGTGTGTTTGCTCGGTGCTGCCCCGGGCGGAAACAGAAAGGGAAAAGGAAGGAAAAGACGTATTAGGAAGTTAACCAAGGAGAACTAGCCAGAGCTGCCAGATGAAATATATCAGAATCAGACAATTACACAGGCAGCAGACTAGCCCAGCCCAGCACTTTAAACTCTGCAAACAGCATTCCCCCCTGTTTTTTCCCAAGAACTCTGCAACACTGCAGTATACAAAGAGGGAAAACTTAAAAAGCTTAAGTCAGACAAAATGTTAGGGGCTGCTCTTGCTATCATAAACCAACATGTGCAAGGTGCTGAGGGTGGTGATGTTGTGAATGCTGCTGAGCAACCCACAGTGAGGAGACGGAGAAGAGTGCACAGGCCCAGGGTAACCTACCAGGGGCTACATGAGCTGGAGATAGTGGAGCACTATAGGGTGGACAGAGACCTACTGCAACAAATTGTTGAGCTGTGCCGGACACGCCTCACACACAGAACCAACAGTGAGGAACCCATCCCAGTGCATACCAAGGTATGTGTTGGCATAGGAATACTAGCTACAGGTACCTTCCAAAGACCAACTGGTGATATGATGGGGATTTCACAGGCATCAGGATCCAGGGTACTCCACCAGTTCCTGGATGCCATGTCAGCACATGTCGGTGACCACGTATATTTCCCCAGTTCCCGTGAGGCATTGGCCAGCAATATGCATCTTTTCCACCAAATATCAGAATACCCTGAGGCAGTGGGTGCAATAGACTGCACGAACATAGGCATCAAAGCACCATCCGGTGAGCGGGGTAGGGTCTACATCAACCGCAAGGGCTTCCCCTCCATCAACTGCCAGGACATATGCGATGCCCATAATGAATAATGAATGTGTGTGCTGGCTGCCTTGGAAGCTATCACGATTCCCATATCTGGCATCTGATGCAGCTGTACCAGAGATTTGCCAATGGGACCATCCCTGATGTTCACATAGTGGGAGATGCTGGATACGCACTGGAGCCATGGCTGATGACACCCATCAGAAATGCACATGCACCTGAACAAGAACTCCATAATGAGGCACATGCACAAACAAGAAGCATAATTGTGCATGTGTTTGGGATGCTCAAGTCATGGTTCCGGTGCCTGGACACATCTAGTGGAGCCTTGCAGTACTCACCAACTACATGTACCCAAATTGTTATGGTATGTGCCATGCTGCACAATATGATCCTGCAGAAACAGCTGCTGCAGGAACAGCATGGGGCAGGGCCAAACAGCCCCCCACCATTGCCAAGGCCTGCACAGGCACAGCGTGACTCAGAGGAGGAACAACCTGAGCCTGCCCCAGTAGGCAGAAGGATGCGTGCCCAGTATGCTCTGGCCTTGGCAAAGAGGCAACACATAGCACATACACTGACTCAGTAGGAACCCTGGAAATGACACCTCTCTCTGACTCGCACATACAGTAAAAGGGATGCCAAACTTGACACTATCTGTTTTCAAACATGTATATGGAGTGTCCTAAGCGCATCCGACATAGGCAGCCCTGCAGCACCACCTGAGGGCATGAATGCCCTATTTTAAGCAATATAAAGCACTGCCAAGCACATTTTACCAATATTGAGCATATTTAAATACAATTGGGCATAGCTGCGCACCGCGCTAACCAGCGCAATGTCTGGCAACGTCAGGCAACGTTCGGCAAATTCGAGCAAAGTCGGGTAAACACGGTCTCACCTGCTTTACTGTTCCTTAACCAGTCAGGTCTGCCCAGCAGGAAAATAAAAAACAGTGACAGGGCTCGAACTCAGGATACTGTGCACTATAGTCACGGTACTGAGCCACTAAGCCATGACAGCATTTCACTGGCACAGACACAACTTAAGTCACTCACACATACCAGTTGGGGGAGGTCACATACCTAACAGTCACAGCCAGCAGGACAATTGCAGACAAAGGCAAACACAAACAAATGCTGTATCATGCCCTCTGAAGAGGCATATGAGTAACCTCCCCCCAGGCCTATGCAGACATATAACAGCAAGCCAGGCAGTGTGATGTGGTTTGGGTAGGCTATGAAGTCTCAAACTAATATGCGTGTAATTGGAAGCTAAGGTCTGTAGTACAGTGGTATGCCTCAAGCCACTACGATAGGCAACAGTACAGACTGAAATGGAGTACCTGACATAGCAGTGCAGACCTAGTAAATGTGTATAAGTGTCAGGTGTACCCCTCATCCTATGTACACCCACAGTAACAATCAGGTGTGCTCCCCAGGTAGAAATGTAAAAATAATAGATGTCCCCCTGTATGTAGAAATGTTGATAAGTCTATGCAAATTGACTCATGGAAGCCCTGCAGGCACAGCGTGCTTCCTGTTGATGTACAACACAAAGGTGAGCGCTGAAGTAAAAACCAACTTGATTTTTCACACACATATAGTATATATGCCCATAGTGGGCATGCTCACACACACAAATAAATTTAGCAAATTTCAGTCAGCAACATACTGAAAGGTCATACTGGGCATGCTCACACACTTAGGCCATGTCTGAGTACAGCAGTGGGCCACACATATCTGGCAGTTGCAGTTCTTACTCCAGACACTTGTCACTATTCACCAATCCTGCCTTGCGCACACAGTGATATGAAAACAGACCCATATAATATATTGGACCCCTTTCATAATCAGACTATGTACTACAAGTACTTAAGTTGTTCAAAGAAAGCGAAAATCCAAAGAAGATCAATAAATCTCCGATCAGTATCATCAAGAAACAATGAGCACTACTAACATTATCCCAGCCATGTTCTGGCAAAAATATTGCCAAAGAGTCCATAGAGAACCATGAATCTTTCTTTCGCTATGTCATAAATATCAATGTAAACTCATATATGTTCTGAGTCAGTGCAAAGTGTAAATGAATACATGTACATGACTGACATTGCCAACATCTTGTCAGACAGGTTCATACATATTTACCCCCCTCTCACTGACAAAAGGGCCAATTACCATAACTGGAGATTGTAAAAAACCAGAAATCACATATACAATGGTTAAACAGCTCTATCCAAACCTAAAAACACGGCGTCTATGGGATGACACGGTTTCCGTGGCTGTGTCATATGTGAACTCCAAAACAAACAGACCCTGCACTTGAACAGTCTGTTGAGACTCACCCTTTGTACAGGATATGAAACTGTTGAATGGGTTACAGCAATGTTTGGCACACTCCACAAGTGTTGGTGCACAACAGACTATGGGAACTATTGTCTTATAAGCCTAATAAGTCTGATCTGCAAGGCCATGGAGTCCATCATTATGGAACTCATAAATAGAGCTATCAGGAACCTACAAACACCAAACCCTACCCATTTCGGTTTGGTCAGGGGCAGATCATGATTCCTAAACCTGCTAGACAGTTTTCAAGGCAGTTACCCAGGACATACATCAATTAAATGAGCTATACACAGCCTACATAGACCTTGAAAAGCCCTTTTCCAACATCCCACACACATGTTGTATCCACAAAATCAACAACTTGTACATAAACAAGTATGTCATCTGATGGATTGCCAATTGGGGCACAGATAGATCCCACAAGGTAAGAATTGTGGTCTCCCTGTTGGACTGTAAGCTGGTAACAAATGCTGTCCCCCATGGCTCAGTCCTGGGACCCCTCCTGTCTGGTGTATACTTTTCAGAAATACAGTCAAATACATGAGGGCTATGGTTAGCAAAGTTTGTGGATGACTGCAAAAAGGTTGTCATAATCGATGTGTGGGACAACAGAGACATCCTTAAAGAGGGTCTCAGCCAGACAGGTGTGGTGTCAAAATTATGGCCTCAAGCTACAGTCATACAAATACCACATAGGTGCCAACACCCTATATATGGAGGTAATAATAAGGGATCTATGGACACATGTGGATAGTCATCTCTACTTCCAGAAACACATTCACAAAGTGGTTAGAAAATTGTGCTATGTGTTCCCACAAATTACCAAGGTCTTTGCATGTAGGTCAATGGAGGTTCCCTCTACTCATCAGTCATCAGACCCATCAGAGAGTATCACTGCACACTTGCGATGAATCTGACTAGGCACCTTCAGCAGCTGGAAAGACCACTGAAGTACCTCAACAAGAGGATTACTGGCCTCAAACAGTTGCCCCATGCAACAAGACTGAATTTAACTCAATCTGTACTCTGTTGCATACTGTCTACTCAGGTGATCTCTGCCCAACAGACAGGTCCATGTCCAAGAACTGATGTACATGCACTATCTGAAGTAAACCCAAGCTCACTGTGCCACATGCTCTAGGGATATCATCATCACAACAATAAATAGAAGATATTGGAGGGATACATTACTAACTCAGACTTCCCTTGCTTTGGAACAGGCTCCCATCCTACATTAAGTTGAGTCCCTCACTGACACTCTTCCAGAGGAGCCTTGATGAGTGTATGTGAAACTGAACTGTCACACCATGGATCACTTCATCAGCTCTACTACGCAGAGGCCTAGGGAACTAACCCCATGTGTGATGATAGCTGCACACTCTGGCCATACTAATATATACCTTCAGGCAGATAGCCTATTACCTACCTATATATATGTAGGGGAAACACAGTATAATAAGCCAAATATGGATGGGCAGAGATGTGTGTAAGAGGGTGACCATGACAGGGAGCCATCCAGGACTGTCCCACCCAGCATACATCCCAATGGTACAAAAGACATGAGGTGCACATCTCACCCACTGTACATAGCAGCCACCAGTATCTGTAAGCATTACAGTGTATGTGGTCCATGTGCCTGCTGTACAGCATGACTGTACAATGAAGTGCACATCTACTATCTGTAGACATGTCCCTGTCACATAGGTTCATAGGTATGTAGTAGATGATCTTCACGAAGGCATATATTAGCCTAGGCAAGTTGTGCAGCTTTCACCACCCCATTGGGTAGTCTGCTAAGCCCTAGTTCTAATGGTTAGTACCCTAAGCCCCTTTCTAGTGGGGCTGCTGATGTGATGCCTGGCGTGAATTGTCTGTTTCCCATCCACTCATCAAGGTTCCTATTGTAGAGTTTCAGTGAGGGGCTCTGTCTGATGTACATTGGGACTCTGTTCCACAGTAAGGCAAGTGTCTGGGATGGTACTCTATCCCACCAGCATGTTATATTCATTGTTGTAATGAGGTTCATATCCCTGGAGTGTATAGTGTGACTCAATTTTCTTATCTGTAGATGGAGCATGTTCAACAGTTGTGTTGGACATGGCTGTGTATGTTAGGCAGAGTGTGCCTCTGAGTAGGCAGTATGCAACACTGAACAGATTTAGTTTTACCAGTTGTGTTGCATAACACAACTGTTTGAGACCAGTAATCCTCTTGTTGAGGTACCTCTGTGGTCTTTACAGCTGCTGGATATGCTTAGTCGAGTACATCCAAAATGGTGCATTGTACTCAATGATGGGTCTGATGACTTAAGAGTAGAGGGCCACCACTATCTCTTTTGATTCTGATGCAAACCCTTTGTTGATTAGATGGGCCACATAGGATTTCCTAATCACTTTGGCAACATGGTTGTCAAAGGAAAGATGACTATCTACTTGTGTCCCCAGATCCCTTATTACCATGTTAGTTTTTAGGGGGTAACACCTATGTGGTAGTTTGTGGGTACTTTGTTTTCACCAAAGGGGATTACTATGCATTCTTCCACATTGAGCTTGAGGCCATGATTCTGACACCACACATCTGTCTCATAGAGTTCCTTCTGGAGAATATTTGTGTCATCCGGGGAATCTATTATGGCAAACACTTTACAGTTCCCAGCAAACTTAGTCAACCACAACTCTCCTGTGTTGACATGTACTTTTGAAAAGTCTATACAAAACAGGAGGGACCCCAGGACTGAACCCTGGGGGCACCAGTTGTTACCGGTGTAGAGTCTGACATGTAGTCAGCAATTCTTAATTTGTGGGATCTATATGTGAGCCAGTTTGCAATCCATCTTGTAATGTATGGATTCATGCCCAGGTTGGTGAGTTTATCTATGATACCTGACTGGGGAATGGTGTCAAAGGCCTTAGCGAGGTATAGGTAGGCTGTGTGGAGCTCATTTCAATCTGTAGCCTGGGTAACTGTCTCAAAGAAATCCACCCAGTTCAGGAGGCGTGATCTGCATTTGATGAAGCCAAACTGGGTGTGCAGAACTGTGTGAAGGTTCTCAATGTTTTTATTATTGACTTTCATTATGATTGGCTCCATTGCCTTGCAGATCAGACTCGTCAAGCTCATAGAGCATGAATGCCAAGGGTATTTTCTGGCCCCACCCCTGTGGAATGGGAAGAACGTTGCTGTGCAACATTCTATGGGTACATATCCTGTAGAGAGGATGTAGAGAGAGGTGTAGGTATCTTTGATGAATATGGATACATCCCCACCCTATGTGCTATGATCCAGGTTCTGATGCTGGAAGGTATGGGATGGTAGTGCTGGTGTGCTCTCTGGAGCCTTGAACTAGGTTTCTGTTACTGCACAGATATCAATATTCTCCATACTGAGAAGTGCCTTGAGTGTGTGCATTTGGAGGCTGAGACTTCTGGCAATGAGTAGCATTTAGCTCACTTTATGGTTATTCGTGTTGGTTACGGGGTTTGGTTTGTCCTGAGTGACCGGTGTTCCACACCTTACGTCAACGCCTCATTGGTCTGATCTGACCATAAGCTAATTACCCTACATATCCACATTCTGTCCCCACCCCCCATTAAAGAAACCATGTTAAAAAAATTCCTCCAAAGCCAACTTCATGCTTTTTGATACAGAAGTGGTGAACCTCAGGGCACCCATGCAGATGGACAATACAGTTATGACTACTGAATCCTGCACAATTGCACTTTATAAGCACTTACATGAGTGCATGGATCATGCTATCCCAAACAAAACCAAGATGCTATCCTCCAAGAAAAGGAAGCCAATCTGGTGGTCCCCTGCCATAAACCAACTGTACAACAGAAGGAAGAAACTGTTGCAAAAGAGGGTAAAATCCCATGAGTGGAGAAGCTCCCTGGTCAGCCTCAGTAAGAAGCTGCAATCCCTGATAAAATCCTCCAAAGCTAGTTATGTAAACAAAATTGCCACTGATTCTAAAGACAACCACAAAGCATTCTATAGCTATGTCAAGAATTTCAATGGCAACACTCAGATCTGCTCTGAGTTACAGCACAATGACACTAAATATACAGACCCAACTGATATTGCCAGCATCCTGACAGATAGGATCAGTGCTAACTATAGCCCCCTCTCACCCATGAAAGAGCCCATCTCTATATCAGAAGAATGCAAAGTTGCTGTCATCACGGCTGCACAGGTAAAAACCACTCTCCAAAGCCAGAAACACAGCATCCATGGGACCAGACAACATCCCAGGCTGTGTTCTACACAAACTACAAAACAAACTGGCACCACACCTAAGTACCATGTTCAATCATAGCCTCCTCAGGCTTTGTGCCTGCTGAATGGTGCACAGTGACAGTTATCCCACTACATAAGGGGGGAGCCACCACGGACCTTGGGAATTAGTGCCCCATTAGCCTGATGAGCCTGGTCTGCAAGGCCATGGAACGTATCATCATGGAATTTATAAACAAAGACATTGGTAATCTCCAAACTCTGGATCCCACTCAGTTCGGGTTTGTAAAAGGCAGATCATGTCTCCTAAACCTGATAGATTTCTTTGAAGCAGTCACCAAAGCCATAGACAAAGGCTGTGTGAACCACCTTATCCATCTAGATCTTGTCAAGGCTTTCAACACCATCCCCCACTCTGGAATTATAGATAAACTCACTAAACTAGGTATAAATCCCTATGTCACAAGATGGGTTGCCAACTGGCTCACTGACAGAACCCACACTGTGAAAGTAGCAGATTCCAAATCCGACTTTTGACCAGTGACAAGTGGAGTACCACAGGGTTCAGTCCTGTGTCCTGTCCTGTTTGGTATCTACTTCCCTGAAGTACAGGCTAACACAGAAGGTCTTTGGCTAATGAAGTTCCCAGGTGCAAGCTAGGAGCCATAATCAAAACTACTAACAATGTGGACATCCTACAAAAGGGCCTCACTGAGACAGATGCCTGGTGTCAAAGCCATGGCCTCAAGCTCAATGCCAAAAAGTTCATTGTCATCCCCTTTGGTAAAAACTCTGTACCCATGAACTACAACACAGGCGGTAGTATACTTAACACTGAAAGTGTGATAAGAGACCTTGGGACACAGGTGGACAGTAGTCTCTCCTTTGATAATCACATCGCCACAGTAGTCAGGAAATCCTTCTACATGGCACACCTCATCACAAAAGGTTTCTCATGCAGAAAAAAATAGGTCATTGTTCCCCTCTACTCATCACTCATTAGAGCCATTATAGAGTACAATGCCCCTTTTGGTATGTACCTCACAAGACATCTACAACAACTGGAAAGCCCACAGAAATACCTCACAAAGAGGATTACTGGCCTCAAATACATGCCCTACACAGACCGTCTCAAAACACTCCAGCTTTACTCTGTCGCATATCGCCTACTCAGAAGTGATCTCTGCCTAACATACAAAGCTATGTCAAACACAGAGCTGTTGGACATGCTCCACTTAAAGAAATCCCAATCCCTCCCAGCTTCGGCCCTAAAACCCGGACCAAAATACAAAAGGAGGGGGTGTATCCATTTTCATAAAGGATACCTACACCTCCAGGTTAGTGGCACAGCACGAGGCCTCGGAGACCATCCAAGTGCAACTAACAGTGGGCAAAGCTGCTTATCAGATCATAGCTTGCTACAGATCACCTACCTTGTCTCAGGACCCTCACTCAGCATTCCTGAGAACACTGGAAAATATAAAGGTCCTACCAAATGCCATGATATTAGGAGATTTCAACTACCCAAACATTGACTGGGAGAATTACTCAAGTACAAACTCCTTTGCCCAGTGCTTCCTAGAGTTTATAAACTCAAAAGCCCTGGAACAGCTGGTCACTATGCCCACTAGAGGTGACAACATACTGGACCTGATCATCACCAACATGGGGGATCAGTGTTCCACACCAGAGGTAAACCCCTCGCTGGTAAGATCAGATCATAAAGTAATCACACTGGACATCCACATCCCAACCCCACCCCCGGTCAAGAAAACCACTGTGAAAAACTTTTCAAAAGCAAACTTCACACTTCTCAAGACCGAAGTGGAAAGTTTCAAAGCCCCCTTGCTACAGGATAATGCTATCCAATCTGCAGAATCCTTTACAAGTGCATTCTATGAGCATCTACAGGGATGCATGGATCAAGCCATCCCAAGTAAAACCAAGACTCACTCCTCCAAAAAGAGGAAACCAGTCTGGTAGTCCCCGGCCATAAATAAGCTATACAACAGAAGGAGGAAACTACTACATGATAGAGCAAAATTCCAAAAAGGAAAGGCATCACTGATCATTATTAGAAAGAAACTACGATCACTCATAAAATCATCCAAGGCCAGTTTCTAAAGAAAAATTGCCAAGGAATCTAAAGATCACCACAAAGCCTTCTTTAGCTATATCAAAACTTTAGGTGGCAACTCTCAGATATGCTCTGAGCTACTGCAAAATGGCACAAAATACACTGAACCAACTGACATTGCCAACATCCTGGCAGACAAGTTCAGTGCAAACTTCACCCCCCCTCACCCCCAAAAGGACCCGTGTCCATCCCAGAAGAATGCAGAGCCCCAGACATCACGGACATGCAAGTAAAAACAGCCCTCTCCAAAGCTAAGAACACAGCATCAATGGGACCGGATGGTGTCCCAGGCTGCTTCTTACACAAGCTCCAAAAGGAACTAAACCCTCATCTAAATTCACTATTAAGACTCAGCCTTACCACAGGCTATGTACCCAAAGAATGGTGTACAGCAACAGTCATCCTGCTCCACAAAGGTGGTGCCACAACAGAACCTGGGAACTATCACCCTATAAGTCTGACCAGCCTGGTCTGCAAAGCTATGGAGCGAGTTATCACGGAACGCATAAACAGAGACATTGGGAACCTCCAGACACTGGACCCTACCCAATTCAGCTTTGTTAAAGGCAGATCCTGCCTCCTAAACCTAATTGACTTCTTTGAAACAGTTATCAAGGCCATAGATGAAGGGAAGGTAGTCCACACAGCCTACCTGGACCTCGCTAAGGCTTTCAACACCATTCTCCACTCTGGCATCATAGACAAGCTTACCAGCTTGAACATTAACCCCTATGTCATGAGATGGGTGGCCAACTGGCTCACGGATAGAACACACATGGTCAGAGTTGCAGGTGCCATGTCCGACTCTAAACCAGTCACAAGTGGCGTCCCACAGGGCTCGGTCCTGGGACCCCTCCTGTTTGGTATATACTTCTCTGAGGTACAGGCAAGCACGGGAGGACTATGGCTGACCAAGTTCACAGATGACTGCAAACTGGGGGCCATAATCGACTCTCCGGCTGACACAAACATCCTCCAGAAGGGTCTTACAGAGACAGATACCTGGTGTCAAAACCATGGCTTCAAGCTGAATGCCAAAAAATGCATAGTCATCCCCTTTGGAAAAATAAAGTGCCCATGAATTACCATATAGGTGGTAATCCACTAGGTACAGAAAATGTAATTAGGGACCTGGGGACCCAAGTAGATAGTAACCTCTCCTTTGATAATCACATTGCCAAAGTGTTTAGAAATTCCTTCTATGTAGTCCACCTAATCACAAAAGGGTTCACCTCTAGATCAAGAGAGGTCATTGTGCCCCTCTACTCATCACTCATTAGGCCCATAATAGAGTACAATGCCCCATTTGGTATGTACCTTAATTGGCACATGCAACAGCTAGAAAGACCAAAGAAGTACGTCACTAAGAGAATCATGGGCCTTAAAGAGATGCCCAATGCAGCTCGACTAAAGAAACTCCAGCTCTACTCGGTTGCTTACTGCCTGCTCAGAGGTGATCTATGCCTGACGTATAAGGCCTTGTCCAACCTGAAATTAATGGACATGCTCCATCTCAAGAAAACCAAATCTCTTAGAGCCACATGCTCCAGTGAATTAAACCTCAGCACAGCAATAAACAGGATGTGCTGGAGGGATAGATTCCTGTCCCAGAGACTTCCCTCGCTCTGGAATAGAATCCCAGTTTATGTTAGGCAGAGCCCCTCGCTGACTCTCTTCAAGAGGAATCTTGATGAGTGGATGGGAAATCGTAAATTTACCCCTGGGATCACTTCAGTGGCCCTGCTAGACAGAGACCCAGGAAACTCATTTAAAAGGGAGGTGAAAGCCAACACATTCTGGCTAGGCTTATAAATGCCCTTGGGCAGATAGCCTAGTACCTACCTATGAACCTATGAACCTACACGCTCTAGGGACCTAAACCTTGTTACCACAATAAACAGAACATGACAGAGGGATAGATTCCTGTCCCAGAGACTTCCCATACTCCAGAATAAACTATCTATCTATATCAAACAAAGCTCCTCCTTAGTACTCTTCAAGAAAAATCTTGATGATTGGATGGGAAATAGGAAATTCACCCCGGGGATCACTTCTGTGTCTCTGCTTGATAGTGGCACAGGAAAATAAATTTCTTGGGTGGCAAAAGCCAGGGTACCTATTTGACTGGGCTTGTATAGGTCCCAGGGCTGATAGCCTAGTACCTACCTATGAACCTTTGAGCCTTGCCTAAAAAAGGTAAAATGGGGACAGCAAGAGCCTTGGCCAGTATTCAGAAGCATAGGAGCGACAGGTGCAAACCATCTGTAGCAAAGCAACGAGGAGCGAAGCAACGAGGCTTGTCTATCATGTCATCACAGGCAGACAGAGACTGGATCCCCTTTGTATGACACCAGAAGCTCAGCCAATTGTTGAAGTTTATTGTCTTTCTGTTATATTGCAGTATCATGTAGGTGAAGGTAAGATGCTACTCAAGGTCAGGGTCATACCAGCCTTGGCTACATGATCATAGAGTAATATATATCTCTTGTCATGTTGTCCTGGGAGGTATGTCTCAGATCATTCACACTGACATGTACAAAGAACACGTCATATATGTACCTGTTCTGGAGTGATGTAAGTGCTTGTGTTATGTGGCGGATCATAGCACCTGACAGACAACTGACAGTAACCTTCCCTTTGTCCAGCCAAGTGAGTGGAACATCTGTGTGCCTGACTATGAAATCAGCTATTACTAGTGTGTTGGGTATGTTGTTTTGCCTTAGGGTCTGTTGTGAGGCACACTGCTTTGGTGTATTATGTGTTTTCTGGCGTGTGCTTGGAGGTGCATGTTGCTTGCTTGTCTGCTTAGGAGGACACTCTCTCTTTTTCAGATTAATATTTGTATTTTCTGAGTATGGTAATGTGTATTTATGTGTGTGTTTTGCTGGTGCTTATATTGTAGGTCTATGTAAGACAGTTGGTGTTGTGGTTGTATGACCATACTCCTCTTGACTGTATTGTCCAGTACTGGGTTGACAGAGCTTAGCCACCGGTTTGACCCTGTGTGTGCCAGCATATGGTGCATCAACCCATATATGATATGGTCATGGCCTATGCATACAATACACTCACAATACACCTAGTATGATAAGCCTGCTGAGGTTAGCAAATGTGAAAAAAACCTTTGGGCAAACTGTCAGCATGTGATGTCTGTATTGCACTGTGTAACTCCATATTGCTTGCTGAAGTGTAAAGACATACTTAGTTTGGATTAAGAACCCCGCACTTGCCGACTGTGTGTGTGTGTGTGTGTGTGTGTGTGTGTGTGTGTGTGAGTGTGTGTGTGTGTGTGTGTGTGTGTGTGTGTGTGTGTGTGTGTGTGTGTGTGTGTCTGTCTCTCCCTGGGGAGAGAGCAACCTTTTTGGAGACTACTCACACCCCTTAAAAGTGGTATACTCATCTTTGTCAAGTCTGATGATGTCACCATCCTACAAATATACCTGTGGAAAGGAGAAATCCCAGTAATGTGTGTAGAGCATCATTTAAATGTGTACTGCTGTAGTATAATAATGTAGTTAGGTAGGGGTTCAAATTCTGCACTTGCCAAGTGTGTGTGTCTCTCCCTGGGAAGGTGCAACCTTTTTGGAGACTACTCACACCCCTTAAAGTGGTATACTCATCTTTGACAAGTCTGCTGAAAGATGAAATCCCAGTAATGTGCATAGCGAGTCATGTAAATGCATACTGCTGTAGTATCATAATGTACTTAGGAAGGAGTTTGAATCTCGCACTTGCTGACTGTGTGTGTGTGTTCCAGGTGTGTGACGCCGTTGGTCAATGTGGAGTGGGTTTTGATTTTTCTAGTGTATGACATATCACAATGACAACTGTATGTGCATTACACATGTAAGGTAGCTGTAGGGCAAAGCCATATACATACATGTGACCTCAATTATTTCAAAGCTGGGTACTCTGCTTTCTCCATGAATGCATATGGTATCTTTGCCATAGCGTGCTGGCACTTTCCAGACCTTAGGTCACTTCTGTATGCTTGTGACAAGCTTAGCCACTGCAGTGATCCCTGGGCTACATCTTCTGTTTCACATCCACTCATCACGGTTTCTGTTGAAGAGTGAGAGTGAGGGTTTATGCTTGAGGTATATCTGAATCCTGTTCCAAAGCAAGCAAAGTCTGGCAAAGATGACTAATCATTATAGGTGTGCAACAACCTCTGTTGATCTGTATGCAAACCCTTTATTGCTTATGTGCTCCATAAAGGGATTTCCAAAACCCTATGGTAATGTGATTATCAAAGGAGAGATGACTAAACACATGGCTCTATGTATACATTAGTACCTGTTCCACATTTTGGGGGCTACTATCTATATGGTACTCTGGGGAATACTTTTTTTTCTAAAAGTGGATAACTATGCTTTCTTTGGCTTATAGCTTTACAGCACGAGTTTGACACCAGGTGTCTGTCTCTGTGATACCCTTTTGGAGGATGTGTGTGTCATCTGGAGAATAAAGTATAGCCCACAGTATGCATTTTCATCAAATGTGGGCAAACATATCCCTACTGTGTTTGCTTGTACCTAAGAAAGCTACATGCCAAACAGGAGTGGTCCCAGGACTGAGTGCAGGTGAATACCACTTCTTACTGGCATAGAATTGTACATGGAGGCTGCAAATGTTACTGTGTGTCCTACATCTGTGCGTCAGTTGTCAATCCATCATCTAACAATCATTTATGGTCAGTCTGTTGAGGTTATGTATAATACCAGAATGTGGGATGGGTATAAATTGCTGGTGAGCTATAGCTTGGCTGTGTGGACCTCCCCTCCCTCACCTATAGCCTTGTTAACTGGCTTGAAGTCTACTAGGTGTAGGAGCCATGATCTGGCCTTTAGAGAACCTAAGTGGGTATGGTGCAGTGTTTGCAGGTTCATAATGTCTCTGTTAATGAGTTCCATAATGCTGTGCTCCATAGCCTTTCAGATAACATTTGTCTGGCTTATAGGGTGAGAGTTTCCAGGATCTGTTGTAGTTCTTCCCTTAATCAATTTATGTTAACATTTGCACTGGATGTGACGAGGGTGGACAGGTTTAGGAATAAGTATATTAGAGGGTCAGCCCAGGTTTGAAGGTTAGTAGACCAAGCCAAATAGGCAGTATTAAGTTGGTTTGCACATGTGCTGAGGAGGGATGTAGAGTATATTGTGAAACAGATGCTAAGAATGAAGCCATCAGGTAACAGGAAAAGAGGAATGCCTAAGATGAGGTTTATGGCTGTGGTGAGAGAGGACATGCAGGTGGATGGTGTGACAGCACAAGATGCAGAGGGCAGGAAGAAATGGAAACAGATAATCTACTGTGGTGACCCCTAATGGGAGCATCCAAAAGGAGAAGAAGAAGAAGATGTTGTAGCTCAACCCTTGTGGACTGTGAACACCATTACCGTGCATCATTCCACAAGTATGTAACCTGTATAGAGGCTGCATCTGGACAAAGTGTTTAGGTGAGTGATGACTTCATATGTCAGCTTGTGTATTACACAGCCAGGGACACTGTCCAGTACCATTGCCACTGTGGTTTGGACTTTGGTAAAGAGATGTTTTAACTAGAGTGTCTGTGAATCATCAGGTTTCACATTCTTCAGGTCTGGAAATGTGGCCCTTGTGTAACGACAGGGTGGTGAAATCCACATTCAAACTGTCTGACAAGAAATTGGTAATGTCAGTCAGATAAGTGTACTTTGTGACCATTTACATTAACTGTGACCCGATCTATCTGAGATTTCCCCTGTAGATTATAAACAACACTAAAGAAAGCTTTAGTGTTGTCTTTGGAATCCTTGCCATTTTGTATTTTGAAGCTTGCCTTGTATGTTTATTGAGGGATTTTATTTTCCCAATGATACTGACCAGAGAAGTTATCTCTTCTTGGTATGTAACTCTTTTTTGGTACAACTTCACACCTTCTGTTATATATTTAGTTTATGGCAGGGGTCCATGAGACTAATACACTTTTACTGTATAAGTGAGAATTTATTGTGTTTGTGATAGCACGGTCCATGCAACCCTGTAGGTGAACAGTGTGCATTACTAAAGGATTATGCAGCTGGGACAGTGTTAACCTTAGTAATGCAAACTAATGACAGATAGCAACAACAGCATCACCCACAGAACAGTCTCAACCCGTATCATACACACACATGCGTACTCAAGTTCCAAAATGTGTGTAGTACAATGCATACTGGCCACCAATAGAAACTATGAAGTGTTAACACTGGCCAATACAGGGAATGTCACCCTGCCCATGTGTCCAATATGCATGTGCATGCAGACCACCTCCACCATGTTCACAAATGGACACCTGTGTTGCACACACCCCACACTGACTGTCCACTATATAATGCATGCTGACACAACTACACACATCAGCCAAGTGGCACATGGACAAACAAAACACAATTGGAATAAACACTGGTGAAAACAATACAACATTGCTAATTACAGCTTTAATGCATCATGTCTGCTCAGCTACACCTTCAAGGATATCATTACACTTTACTGCTGACAGCATACTACACATCCAACCATTGCTATACTTTATTAAAGTCACCCTGTGCATCAGCACCATGTTAGCCTGTTCCTGCATCAATGTTACAGATGACAGGAGGTGGCACAGGTTTCATCATATGCACAGGGTGTGTTGTTGGTTTGCCAGAGGCCTACACTGAGCCATACAATCGACATGTGTGTGTGTGTGTGTGTGTGTGTGTGTGTGTGTGTGTGTGTGTGAGGGCCATGAGTACTGTTATGGGCCATTGTTGATGCAATGTGTGCGGGTATGTGTTTGCCCTAGGTTTCTGGTTTATGTGCGTGTGTCTGCATGCACACAGTTCCACCATGTGGCTGCCATATACGGGGATTTGTGAGACAGCTACAGACTGTACCTGGCAGGCTTTACAGATCACCGTCTCTGGCCATGGATACGGAACCTGTGCCTGGCAGGGGTTCTACAGACAGTATCGGGTACTAATCCAGATTGGGTACTATCCAAAGAGGTTGACATATGTCCACTGGATTCAGGTCCCCGCTGGGACTGGCCAGAGCCACGTGCACGTGGTCTGCTAGGACGGTCTATGGACAGCCCCCCCAACATTGCTGGGGCTGGTACTGACACTACGGGAGCGGCTGTGACTTGCTGGACATCCACGGTGACCTCCAGCTGCTGATGTTGCTGGCATACGTCCATGTCGACGGCTCAACCATCCCGCACTGTCCTGACACATGGACATGACATTGTGGAGGACATCCAATGTCACACCCCAACATCTATCAATGACCTCAGTGTAGTTACGTATGGCACCTGCTAGGTCACGGATACTGTCATTTACAGAGGTGTTATGAGCCCTCTGTGCCCTTAGTCCCTGTCTGGTGTACTGCTCTATTTGTGTCTGTACCTCCATGACAGCCTGGAACATTTGTGTGGTAAAAAGAGGTGTGGCACGTTTGCCAGGAGCATGATGACCAGCAGTGCTCTGATGAGAACCTCTGGGCATCTGCCTATGTGGTACCATTCCAGACATCTGGCTATGGCTGCTGTGTCCTGATACATGTGCCATAAATACCACACTGTCCTGGCCAGTGCCAACCATACACTGTCCCTCAGCTAAGAGCAATAGTGGTGATGGATGTACAGGCAGTATGAATGTGTGCATGGATGGGGTGGAGACTTGTGTACTGTCAATTGGTTGCCCAACAACAGACCCTGACAAACCTGCCTGTGCCTCAACACACCTATCCTCATCATCACTGTCTGTCTCAGTGACATCAGGTTCCCTGCTGTACTGAACCAGCCGCACCTTGGCACCTGTGAGAGGAAAACAGGAAACACACTTTAAGACCTGAACATGACTTCAGACCACATGCCCACATGCACACATGCGCACATGCGCACATGCACACATGCACAAATGCGCACACACACACATGCACACACACAAAAATACACTTCTCCCTAAAGAAGACACACACAACACCAGCAATCACAGAACATACATAATAGCAGGTGATGGTGGGGTACAGTATCACAAGCAGAACAGTCATATCACACATGTCAGCATGCAGGACATGTGTTGCTCAACAGCATGCAGTGCAAGTATAGTCAGTCCTTGTTACTAACAGTATACAAGGCTTTGATGCATGTGTTTTGTTATTAGGTGATGGCCCTCCCCCTGGAACACAATGCATACATGGACACAACATTGCTGTGCAGGTATTCATAACCCTATAATGTACTGTGCACCATAACTCACAGGTGTACATACCATTGCTGGATGTGTATCTGTGTGTCAGATAGGTATCCAATGCTGATTGCAGCCTCTGTGTCTTTAGCAAATATTGTGGACACATTTTTAGCACATGCATGATGATTATTCACACAACATAATCAGTGGTGCATGGATAATTGATGGAATACCATTCGGCCACATACCCAATGTACGGTACTTATGGTGAGTGTAGATCATATTGTGGACATGCCAGTCTTATCCATGACATGGCATGCTAAAACACAACTGCATATTTAAACACTACACATGCCAATGTGTGTCATATGACCTAGCCACTCAATAGCATCACAAGACATATATGTGTCAGTTGTGCAAATGGTCACTGGTATGCATAATGTTTAGAGGTGCATATGTGTGCACACACGCAACATTAAGGTGTATAGCAATGAATGCTATGTCTAGTACTGTGGTTACAATAACTGGATGGGGTATAGTACCATTGGCCATCATCATGAAGCATCATGTGGTCACTCAAGGCTACAAATGTTTCCCAAACCAGCACTAATCATGCTGTGCTGGAACTGTACTACCTTGGCTAAATTCACCATTTCACAAGCAGGTGTTATGTGAGTTTGTAAGGAGGCCAATAAGGAGCATTCCCTGACATTAATGTGTAGTGTGTTGCAGAGTGTTTAAATGCCCCATGATAGGCCTCTACCCCTCAGGTATATTATGTGTAATGTGTGGATGAGATTTTGGATACTGGAGTGTGTATTTACAGGGTTTGGGAATCCTTTATGTGTAGCATGTTAAAATGCTCTGTGTATGACATAGATGTGTATGTTATGTGCATGTAGAGTTTCAACTGTGCCTATCCAATGGTCACTACAGTCTAGCCACATTTGTTTGAGATGGTCTGGGTATTGCGTGTGTTTGAGACAGCTAATCACATTAGTGAGATGTGCATGCTCTTACACCAAACATGCACAGCATGCATTATGGGTAGGTGTGTTACATGTGTACATAGCCTACACCTTAACTATGACATGCACTTTTTATTTACAATAATAAATGTAGAACACACTCACCAGCATCTGTCCACTGCCTTGATGTCACACCAGAGGGACCTACATAGAGATGAGACAGTTTGTCAGTGGCGACAACTGTGGCATTGCTATTGTGTGTTTGCAATCTTACAGTACAACAACAGTTTACATTCACAGGGCTACAGATTATGTTCCAAATGATCAGTATTGCACAACAACAGGCTCCACAACTTTGAATGACACACTCCACATCTTGCATATGCATGATCTACCAATACAAATAACAGTAGTCTACAGATATGCAATGTTACCTGCATGCTCCATGTGTGCTTGCTGGGTGGCTCCAACCTCCATCATGGTGTATGTTTGCTGCTGTTGTTGGGCAGGTGTCACCAGGCTTAGGAGCAGCTCCTCCACTCTGGTGAGGGGGGGGTGGATACTAACACCACCTCCTGTTGCAAGCTGTTATCTACGCACATCAGCAGTACGTTGATGGACATGTCTGAGAAGATCACTGCAGTGGTGGCGTACCTGCTCATATGTCCAGTTATACAGGCCTACCTCAATTACTCTGTGGACAACATCTTGCCACATTACAGTATGCTCCTACTGGTCCTGGCTGGTTCGTAAGAACATGAGATGGTAGTGGTGAATCATACTGCTAGTAATGATATCATCTTCAGCACTACTGTAACTGGGGTTCCTGCGATGGGCCATGATCACTGGAAGACATAAATACAAAAATATGTCTCAGAAAGTCATATGGCACATTTACCATTATACAGTACAGATATCACTGAACTGCCATATATAGCAACCTGTAAGCTAACCGAGAGTGAAACACTGTAACTGCCACTTATCACTGCTCACCCCACAACTGCTTGAAAGTGCCTTGCTCACTCTCTATCTAATGAACCATGTTCTGCACAGCAACAAAATAAAATCACTATATAAGACTATACAAGAGTACCTGGCACACTGTATGCAACACGATACACCACCTAGCCACAGCAGATATACATCAAGGTGATGTGTAAAGAAATATATCATCCATCACAATCAGTGTAAGGTCCAGTAAATGTATTACTATTATACCACACAACTTGCTAATGGCAAACCCGTGGCCAAAATATGTGCACAATTGGGAATATAGGTCACATACTGCTGTACACTATGAATGTTGCTAGATACGCAGTTATATGTTTTACCACACATATGTCAAAGGACATGTTACAGACATACCCACACACACACATCAGACATAATTACAGGACACAAAGGTATGACAACCCAGATAAGCTTTCAGTGTGTACTATACAGTACTGTGTGTCAGTACTTACACAACCTTAATCTTGAGAAATGTAATCTGTGATGATTACAGGGACTACACAAAACAGTGGATGCAAGCAATGTGGACATATACCATACTTTGCTGTACAGGCCCAGAACCTCAAGTAGTACTACAGTACACACAGGATTTGCATTCAACATTGGTACCAATCAATAGTCATAGATGTAGTGCTTTAGCCTCCAGTGACACACCCTAGTTAAAACCAAGGGACTTAATCACATTGTATGCAATAGCACTTGTTCTGCCTAGCAACAGAATACACAGCTTTTGCTAGGATCAAAGCAAGGTCTATAATACCATGACATAAACAGTTTCCCACTAAGCTATCCCACAGATAGATATCTTTGACGTATTCACAAACATATTGACCATCACAGTCAGTCAACAGTACAGAGAATATATTACAACAAGTAGATGTAGGTGTGTATGAGTATATATAACTCTCTCTCTCTCTATATATATATATATATATATATATGTATATATACATATACACATCCATTGATCTACATATACATATATATGTAGGCACATATACATTTCACCTTTCATAGTGAGAATATCAATTATACAAAGGATGTAAGGTGTACAGTAATGTAATAAAATCGCACAGTCTTGGGATAAATGCGTTGAAGGTGTTCACAGCCCAGGTAGCTTTAGCAGGCCTTACTGGCTTCAACATTGCAAACTGAACAAACCACCCACAGTGTTTAACCACCACATGCCATATACTAGCACTGTATGCTGTCTTGCTTATCACACACTAAAACCTACATACAAATATGCACATACTAACCTTTACCAGCATATATATCTCCACCCTTCCCAAACAGTTGTAATATGTCCCCTGCTCTATGCACATATACAGATGTGAATATATATGACAAATATATATTTCTCCGTATGTGTGTGGCATACACACACAAGGTCCACACTGTTGTAAGTCCCTGGATCTCACAGCTGAACTGTTGGGCCTTGTTGCAACACAAACAGGTGTCACATATGAACACACACTAACATTAGGGGAGGTATATATGGCTACAGATGCTAGATAAGCATACTAGACAGCTACAGCAGTTGCCAATGCTAAGCTACACTTTAATATGACTATCATGCATGTGTTGTTCTGTCACACCCATGTTTATATAATGTCAGCGCTAATCCCCCCAACAGCCATTAGCCACACTACTGTACAGAACACAGATAACATGGATCAGATCTTTGACATTAATGCTGAACTACACATTTCACAGGTATGTCCCACTGCCCACAGGTACACACAGTATTGTCCATAGCAGTAGTTAAGCAGAACATCTGTGCATAAAAAAGTACTGCTGCCACATATGAATGGTTCACATTATGTAGACTATTCTTCAATAAAATCTACTACATGCCAGTAAATACATATGTGTCACATATCTTTCATTTGTATGATTTGGTAATATTTATTTTTCTTTTTCCTTTTCTCTGTCTCTCTCTCTCTGTCAGTGTCTGCAATAGTGATTGAGTTTGTTGGCAGAGATTGCAGCCTGCTTTTGTAGGAATTTGCACATGAGCATGTGATGGCTTCTGCACAAATTAGTGGCCACCATTTGCTAATTGCATGCAGCCTGATTTGTAGTAATTGCAATAATCACTGTCATAGCAACCCAGTACTATAAATTGCTGACTCATGTAGGCGTGGCCCTTTCAGCTTTCCAAGATGGAGATCATCCTTGTTTGCTGTGGACATCATTGTTTAAGACAGAAGGTTGGTATAGTTCTTATATCAGAAGCCAGGGGTGTAGCCAGAGATTTACATTTTGTACTCAGACCTAATGTTGCTGCTTCCAGTACCCACTTGTCAGTGTAGAAATGTACTCACCCCTCAAAATGCTACCCCAAGATACATGGATAGATGTACTTTCTTTTCAACTGTTACAATTAACTGCCATACAAAGCTAATTATTCAGATGTATTCCTTTGGCACAAGAATTGTTTGTGAACTGCTATACCATGAATATTCATTTGCTCAGTTCTAAACAGTTTGTACTTTTTTAGTGTTGACATTAGCACAAGCTGCTCAGAAAAACTGGACACATTTCAGTACTGTGAGTATGCTTACCTACATCCTTGGTAGACCCTGCACACACAGGTATATTCTACATTTGGGTAGGGTTGCAGAAGTACAGAGAGCGTAAGTACTATTGTGTGGATTTTATCTTGCTGGACTTACAGGGTTGCTGTGTACATGTTAGTTTATCAAGGCAAGTAGTCTGTCTGCGTAACTCCCAACTGTGGACCTCTCCACATGATAGCCAGCGAATAGCCTGTTATTTTTTGTTTGTGCACCACACAGGTCTTTTCAGCAATAGAGCAATGACATTCTTACAGTTGGCTGCTACCAGTACATGGCTACATCCATTTGTATTTCAGTGTTGTATTCCTACATAAGGGTATGCTTCCAAAACTCCTTCCAAAGCTATTTGCACAGTGTGTAACAGCAGAAAGGCTGATATACCTCTGTGTTTCTGCCTCTGCCAGACCTCTCAACCACTCAAGTACATATTTGAACAGACTCAGGGAAAAGTAAAGGAAAAGCCATGGACAGTCAGGGACACCTTTAAAATATTAGTGCCATTAAGTTGAGACATTGAGAGAATCAGAGCATATGAATTAATACACCTTTTCTGAAGTAAAAGAAGTATCTAACTCTTAATTATTGTCATTATTCATTAAGTGTAATTCACCACCTTTCTGGCCAAAGTCAGTAGTTTTCGGAGGGATTCAGAGGGACAGAACAAAAATTTGTTTCAAAATGAGGGACATCCCTGAAAATTAGGGACAGTTGGGAGGTATGCCCTAAACACATATGCCAGTGTTTGTCCTGCTGTGATACTGTGTGGGGTTGTAAAATGATGGTGTAACATTATTTCCTGCTAGAATGGCTGCTTCTCTCATCACAGTCATGTATTGTAATCCCACAACAACTGTTGGTCAGCATCCACAGAACAAGTTGTGTGGTATGGTATTCCTATTTTTCATTTACATTCACTCATTCTAATGCATGCTATATTTATTTAAGCATCAAATTGATGTATATCTACTGTGGCTTAGTGGTACTTCATGTTGTGTAGTGTGTGCAAGGTCTGGGGTTCGAGACTTACAGAGGTGTTTTATTTTGCTCCTGAGCAGAACAAAGACCCTCACATAGAGTGACTAAGGCACTTTTAAGCAGTTGTAAGTGGGTTTGCGCGGGTTTGCACATTGCTGCGCATTGCTTAGCCAAACGCAAACAACCGCAAACTCACTCAAACCCGCTAACTACTGCTTAATAGTGCTTACTCCCGCTAACCCCCGTGCTCATTTCTTTGAAAGAAAAGAAAAATGGGGAGATAGGAAAGTGATGAAAAAGGGGCACAAAGAGGGAAAGACAGTATGGAAAATAGCTCGGGATGTGCAGGACAGGTGTAGGGAAGGTCCATAGCTGCCCATTTTTTCAACAGGAACAGCTGTGCATATGCAATAGGTTTGGAGGTAGATATGAAACCTTCAACCCCTGAGAGAGGGATGAGGACAACAAAGTATGTTGTAATGCCAATTAAATAACATTTCGTGTGTCCAGTGGACATGTGTGCAAAATGGGCAGCTATGTATGGGGCGTAATTTTTTTTTTTTGGGAGCAGATTGCCCTTTTTTTTCAGGTGAGAATGGAATGTGGGGTAGGGGAAGTAGGTATATTTGGGGAGGTAGGTTGGGGAGGTAAACAGACAAGACAAACAAGACGCATACAGGGGCAGCATATGACACATGTGGTGGGTGAACACCTTTGATGGGGAGGGATGTTTGGAAATTGCAAGCCCATGAGCCCCCAGATGGAAACAGTGGGACTGAGGTCCCCACTCTTGGGCAATCACCACTGCACCTTCACGGCCCAGAGGGTGGCTGTGCTGGAGGCTCTGTAGGAGGGGCAGGCTGACTCAGGAGTTGCACCACTCGAGCCTCAAGCTGGCATAGAGGTTCTGCAACAGAACGCTCAATCTTTCTATGCACCACAGCCCGGACCGTTCGAAGGGTGATAGGTGCCCCTCCTCTGCCCACGCTTGCACAGGGGGGGGGCAAGCCCCATCCCATGCAGTGCTTCCACCCAAAGGTGGCACAGGGCCAATGGAGGAGGAGGTCCCAGGCTGGGCACCAGATCTGCTGGTGCCAGGTGCCATGGCCAGCTGAGGTGGGACAGGTGGGTCCGCTGGGACCGGCCTTCCCATACAAACTATGTTTTGGGGAGTTTAATAAAGATATGGGTTAGTAACAGTCAATAGCATTCCCAATTAGTTATAACAGCATGCAGAAGTATTCCCATTAACCCAACACACCAGATTTTCAACAGTTGAAAAGCAAGCATAACACATGCATATATAGAAAAATAGTGGACATTACAACAGCATGCAGGTTGAATTGATGGCAACAGGCTACCAATATTGTGGTATTTTAACAGGGCACATGCATATAAATAAATGCAAATATTTATAAACCAATAGGACATATGTCCCAACAAATGTTTTGAGATTAGACATACCGATTGAGGTGTTGAATTGCATTTGTTATGCACATACAGTAGGGTGGAAAAAGATAGCTCAATTAACAACTTATACATCCTTCTAGTCTTCACTACATTCCTATTAACTGCAGTTATATGTCCCTTACATGTATTATTACACTACCCAATGTCCTTATATTGGGCAATTGGATTTTGCTAGATCATTATATGCATGAGCTGTATCTTACATACAAACTGTCCAAGATGCAGATGTTACTGCAACATATTTTGAGAGTTGCTATATGTTAACAGCTCCCTACATTTCTGGCAGCACACTGACATTTCTGGAAAACACAATATCAAGCTACTCATGTGCTAGATTAACCTGTACATGCTGGGCATGAACCAACAGTTGTGGGCTGTAAATATGCATAAAAGCTACTGGCACTCCCTTCATCCACGTAATATGGGCCTACCCAAGTGTGGATTGACACTGCTTAATACAACACTACTATTTGTAGAATGCAACAGTACAACATATCAAAGAAAATGACACAGATGCACTCCAGGAATTATACATTTAGTAAAGGATTATTACACCTTTATTTATTGGGTTAAAACACTTTTTGAAGGCTCTCTCATTTATTTTATATAACAGTACATGCAGAATAATTACTAATCTGCCTGATGACCCAGCCTTTTCAGCCTATCTTCATGGGCTCACTGGTTCATAGCCCAGACATCTGCAGCTGTGAAGTAAATGCAGTGATATTGAGACATACCTATCCATAGTATAGACAAGCATAGCAATTCTTAACTACTTAATACAATGGCTACTTACTCAGTACTGGGGCATTAGGCATCACACAGGATTCCTGGATCCACTGGTCCAGTTGATCCTCTCTATGTCACTTCAGGTCAGAATAATGGTGCCTGACCTGCTCACCAGTCTGAGGAACACCAGTGGCACTGGTGAGATCATGGGCAAGACTGTTCCATGCCTCCGTTTTATATTGTGTACCCTGGTACTGGCCCCGCAGGAGTCTTTCCTCATGATTGTGGACAAGTAGCCAAACCATTACCTTGGACTCCTCAATGCCCCAGCATAGCACTCTAAATCGAGTGCCTTCTCCAGTACTGGCCATGCTGACTGCAGAAGGAAGCTACAACCAGTTATAGCAAGTATTCTCACCTGGGGAGCTTAAATATGGCTCATTTCTTGCACTTATTTGTGATTGGCCACTTTTGGAAAAACTCAGCTGTAGGCATGCCTGCTTAGCTGATGTTGGCAATGTTTAAAATTCCTTTGATAGATATGTGTCTGTTGAAAGTGCATATTTATGAAGTGTCATGGCTTAGTGGTTAAGTACTGTGACTCTAGTGCACAGTATCCTGAGTTCGAGCCCTGTCACTACTTTTTATTTTCCTACTGGGTAGACCTGACTGGTTAAGGTACAGTAAAGGAGGTGTGGCCATGCTTAACTGACTTTGCTCAACTTTGCCCGACTTTGCTCAACATTATTCAACGTTGCCTGACATTGCCCGACATTGTGCTGGTTAGTGCGGTGCACAGCTACGTGCAAATATGTTGTTGCGCTGGTTAGCGTGGTGCGCAGCTATGTGCAAAGACATTGCACAGTTTAACACAGTGCGCAGCTACGAGCAATTGGATTTAAATATTCTCAATACTGGTAAAATGTGCTTAGCAGTACTTTATATTGCTTAAAATAGGGTACTCATGCCTCAGAATGCATAACCATTTCACCTTCATATATATATATATATATATATATATATATATATATATATATATATATATAATTTGTTCACCACTACATTTAACCTTTCAATGCTTTTTACAAAACTTATACATAAAAAATGTCAGGAAATATTTTTGTATACAGATTTCCAACAGAAAATGGAATGTGCAGTAGTGGGACCTGAACCGGGAATGCCTCCTCTTTGTGTGAAGGCTCTAACCACTACTCTATCGCTATTTTGCTTAATTTGCATATATTTTTCTTATTATCCTCTTCTGGTGTCTAAGCTGCTAACTGTAGCTAAGCAATGGGCAAACCCGCGCAAACGCATGCAAATACGGGCAGCTATATCGGATGAAATGAAAAAAAAAAAAAAAAATCTTTCTATTTTTAATTTTGTCAGTTGTTTAACATATGGTGGAGTGTAGTGTTACATTGTGCACATGTGAGCGGACTCGCTCATGTAACTTGAAATTGCGGCATTTCTTCATTGCAAGGGCGTGGATTTTTGGACTGCTCGGCAGTCCGACACACCCCCTACACTCGTCCATGCTCCGTGTAAGCTTTAGAGTTGAGGAAGCGCACCCTCATTAATATGCATGGCTCGCTGCCATCATACTCTTAGACTGGTGCTTCCGTGTAAGACTAATCTAGTCTTACACGGAAGATTAGTAACTCCTGGGGGTTGTCTTTCAGTTTCAATGCAGCAGGAGACATAATGTCTGTACTAGAGAAGTTTTCTGTATTGTATTTAGATGTAGGGAAATGTAAAGTGTTTTATGACTTACACCATTTGCCAAAAATCTGAGGAAAAGCCCTAGTCTATCCTCCGGATTCAGCAAGCAGCCGTGCAGGAATAACTTATTTCTACACGTCAGGGACCATTCCTGTTCAGCACGGCAGTGTGCCATGCATATGTATGAAGGCATGCTGCCATGCTGTAAAATGGGCATGGTTCCGTGTATGAGCACAGGAGGTGTGTTTGAAACAGAGCTGTCATAATACACATGCCCCCTGCACTCCAAAATTGCCGTTCGGCAATTTAAAATGAGCGAGAATGCTCATAACACCCCCATCCCATCAGGGTAAGAAATCTGGACAAAGCCATAAGGGACAATTTTCCCTACCAAGCTAACAGTTGGTAGAATAACAGATTTAGCATAAGCACATAGCACACACCTCCCAACCCACCAGAGCAAGGAATGTGGACAAAGCCATAAGGGACAATCATCCCACAAAGCAGAAAGCTGATGGAATAACAGGTTCAGCATTAGCATGGATATTATGAATGGTACAAATAAAAAAAAAAACACAACAAATAAATTTTTTTTATATATGCAATAAAGTTTAAGCATAGCTGTGTGGGTGTGCTCATTGCTTAGCTATGCTTAACCCAGCTGAAATGGCACGATAAGTTAAACAATAGACAATCCAGTACAAGCACAACTACAATAGTGTAGTGATTAGAGTATATGCCTTGTATGTAGCCATTCATGGTTTGAGCCTCACCAAAGCTATTGCAATTTTGTATGTGTAAACATTAACCTTTTAATTTTTTGCACATTTATGTAAATAGTAACTGATTTTTCTCATTCAGAGTAGTGTATTAGGCCCAAATTTGAGATGTCAGTGTAATAAAGTAGTGAAACCCCCATATAAACACAAGTGCCCCATACAGTATAGTCACATAAGAATAAATTAATCACAGCACATTGGGGGATGTCAGGGAAGGTAAATAAATCTATATTATGTAACAAATGATGAATCAATCCCATACAGATGGTAGATCAATGTAATAAAACATAAGCAATGCTAAGCATTGCACAGCTATGTTGACTGGGTGTAAGCAATGTGTACATATGAATACTAAGCAATGGATACCCCAGCTAAGTGGATTTGCCCATTGGTAAGCAATGCTGAACCTGCCCTTTTAAGCAATGCCAATCTTAGCTAAGCAAGTTTGCCCATAGCTTAGCTTAGCTCAGCATTTTCAAAACCATACAATCATGGCAAAGGGTGGGATATTGGCTGTATTTAAACCCTGCAGGTGGGAATCCAGCTCATAACTGGTTGTAGTTCTCCACTGTAGGCAGTATGGCAGGTTTTGGAGAGGGCATGTGCTTCTGAGTGCAGTACTGGGGCATACAGGAGTCCAAGGTCATGGTAGGACTCCTGGTAAACAAAAAACATGACATGAGACTGCTATAGTACCAGTACCAGGGCTCCCAATGTAAATCGGGAGCGTGGGAAAGTCTCACCCATGATCTCACCAGTACCACTGGTATCCCTCAGACTGGTGAGCAGGTCTGGCACCACTATGTCAACTTGAAACAGAAGAAGAGGGAGCTCTTGGAACATTGAGTCCAAGAAGCAAGAGATGGGGGAGATGTCCCAGCAGTGTGTAAGTATTCATAGCAATAATTGTTTACCAAAGTCCAGCCTGTCCTGTGTATGTGATGGATAGGTATGCATAAATGTTTCTCTGTTTTCATTATAGCTGCAGCTGAGCAGGCTGTGAACCAGGAAGCCCATGCCAGCAGGTTGCAAAGGCTGAGTTGCGAGGCTGGTGAGTAACAATCCTACTTGTAGTAGTCATACCAAATAAATATAAAGGAGTAAAATGTCACCTGGCACTATAAAAATGTGCATGGTTTCCACTGAATAAACCAGACAATATGACAGTAATAGTCCCATATAGGTCATATTTAAATAAAAGTGTAACTTCCTAGCAATAAAGTTCTAAATCCTAGACTGGTTGTGTTTATTCTGGTATTGTGTGGCCTCACATGTTACATACACTAAGATCTGGTATGTGAATAGTACTGTTGTGCCAACTGTTTCTCACACTGTATTACATAAAAATATGTCTAGGAATGTCTGTATAAGAATGTTTTAATTACAAGGTCAGATTGTACGACCAAGAGAGACTTGGACAGAAAACACTGAGGGAAGAGAGAGCACTTTCTAAATAGCTCACTCTGATGAAACACAAATTGTATTTTTAGCACACAGCCATGGTTCAAATTCTGGGAGTGGTAGTAAGCTGTATGAATAATCATACCTCTCAGCTGTACAGATTTCTGCAGAATGTCCAGATTTATGCCTCATATTTTTGGCCTGTTCCTCTATTTTCCTGGCAAATCACTGGGATCATCCCAGGATTGTAGTCACTAAATAATGAAATACATTTGAGCTTCAGACTTCAGATCCTTCATAAAATGTATATTAAAACAAATCCTGTTACTCTAGCAATTTTCTAAATGTTTATAAGAGCAATATTTGAAATATGTCCCTATTCATACCCCCAGTTTGTCAAAGCTTTGTACATATTGTTTGCATTATGAGGTTGAGAGGTATGTGTAGAATTATAACTAGAAATCTGGGAATATGTGTAGAAACAGGTAGTGTTAACAAACATTCCCTCCACAGGTCTACCAGATAAGAGAAGAAGAATTTAACTATAAGACAGTTGAAGTATACAATGCGTACACACATACCACTGCCCAAACCAAGGCCATAGGGTATTGTATGATTAGAGCAATGATCATTAAAGTTGTGAGTACTGCAAGGATATACAAGTTGTTAAATGATATATCTCTCCCCGCCACACCACCATATCTGCAGCAATAATTTAATACACAAATCAATGAGTATGTTTTACACCAAACCTACTGTTGGGACATATGTCCTATTGTTCAACAAATATTTAAATATGTTTCTATTAATGCTCCATGTTGAAATACTATTATTGGTGGCCTGTTGCTATCAATGTAATCTGCATGCCGTTTAATGGCTACTGTGGTTCCTTATATGCATGTGTTCTGTTTGCTATGCAACTGTTCCAAATATTGGGTTAATTGGAATATCTATGCATACTGTTATAACTAATCCTGGATTGTGTTGACTATTACTAACCCACGTATGTTCTAAAACGGTAACACCATATCACGTTTGGGAAGGCCAGTCCCAGCAGACCCACCTTTCTCATCTCATCTGGCCGTGGCACTGGACCCCA